>NC_056446.1:44098000-44150500 GCF_018296145.1 Oncorhynchus tshawytscha | reverse complement strand
AGCCCTACAATAGATTTTATAGCCCTACAATATATTTTATAGAGCCCTACAATATATTTTATAGCCCTACAATAGATTTTATAGAATATTTTATAGAGCCCTACAATAGATTTTATAGCCCTACAATATATTTTATAGAGCCCTACAATAGATTTTATAGCCCTACAATAGATTTTATAGAGCCCTACAATATATTTTATAGAGCCCTACAATATATTTTATAGAGCCCTACAATATATTTTATAGGATATTTTATAGGGCCCTACAATAGATTTTATAGAGCCCTACAATAGATTTTATAGGATATTTTATAGAGCCCTACAATAGATTTTATAGCCCTACAATATATTTTATAGAGCCCTACAATATATTTTAGAGCCCTACAATATATTTTAGAGCCCTACACTATATTTTATAGAGCCCTACACTATATTTTAGAGCCCTACACTATATTTTATAGAGCCCTACACTATATTTTAGAGCCCTACACTATATTTTATAGAGCCCTACAATATATTTTATAGAGCCCTACAATATATTTTATAGAGCCCTACACTGTATTTTATAGAGCCCTATAATATATTTTATAGAGCCCTACAATATATTTTATAGAGCCCTACAATATATTTTATAGAGCCCTACAATATATTTTATAGCCCTACAATATATTTTATAGAGCCCTACAATATATTTTATAGAGCCCTACAATATATTTTATAGAGCCCTACAATATATTTTATAGAACCCTATAAACACATTTTATAGAATATTTTATAGAGCCCTACAATATATTTTAAACGTTTTATAATTCTAAGGTACTCACAGTGCTGGTGTCGTCCTCGTAGCTGGTGACCTGTTTGTAATGGGGCGACCCAGACAGAGCTCTCCAGGCCGTGAGGCCACACCGGGTTGCCCTGGACGCATCGTCAACACCCGACTCACAACCCCCCACCAGCAGCAACCTGACACACACACACACCATGTTTTTACCTCTGTTGTTTATACCAGTACCAAACAATGACAAGGCAGGCTCCATCGTATCCTCTGGCTTAACACACTGCCACAACAATGAGGTAGGCTGTCTGTCTGTGCACATACATAGACGCAAAGATTTCCTGAATTCTCATTCTCCTGCACTGACCCGATTACGATATTCTACTAAAACAAGGACTTGTCTTTTCTAACGGGATCTAACGGCTGCTTTGAGACTAAATGGACTTGCCACAACATATGTGGGTTGTCTCACCCATCTTTCTGAAGATGAAAGCACGAACTGTGTCGCTCTGGATAAGACTGTCTGCTAAATGAGGAAAATACAACATGGTGGAATCTGCTAATACAGATGAGGAGGAGGAGGATGAGGAGGAGGAGGCGAGGAAAGGAGAGAGAAATGAGAGACACCCTGAAGCTGTGGTTCTTACCGGTGCCCGGGGTGGTATATGGCCGTGGTGATGCCGTGAGAGTAGTGGGTGGAGAAACTGAAGCTGTGGTTCTCTTGGAAGCTCTGATTGGTCCCGACACTGAGAGGGGCAGGGACAAACACACAATTAAAAACTTTGAATAAGTATGTTAAGTTTACAAAAAATATATATGTATATAAATTGATTTGCTAGAATGATTTATACAACAGGTATCTTGATCCAGGAGGGAGTTGAATATCTCTGATGGAACGAAGAAGGTGGATCTTGACAACTAGCCACTTAGCTAGCAAGTTAGCAAACCAAACGCACAGCTGGAGCCCTGAGCTGAGAGACAGACAGAGAGCCTTGAGCCCTGAGCTGGAGATCATTTCACACATCTTAGACTTTTTACAGTTATATTTATAAAGCAGTGGAGTAGCACTCAGCACAGACCAGGCAGGGGGAGCCCCCAGTCCATTATACTGACAGTATTTCACACAGACCAGGCAGGGGGAGCCCCCAGTCCATTATACTGACAGTATTTCACACAGACCAGGCAGGGGGAGCCCCAGTCCATTATACTGACAGTATTTCACACAGACCAGGCAGGGGGGCCCCCAGTCCATTATTCTGACAGTATTTCACACAGACCAGGCAGGGGGGCCCCCAGTCCATTATACTGACAGTATTTCACACAGACCAGGCAGGGGGGCCCCAGTCCATTATACTGACAGTATTTCACACAGACCAGGCAGGGGGCCCCCAGTCCATTATACTGACAGTATTTCATAGCACAGACCAGGCAGGGGGAGCCCCAGTCCATTATACTGACAGTATTTCATAGCACAGACCAGGCAGGGGAGCCCCCAGTCCATTATACTGACAGTATTTCACACAGACCAGGCAGGGGAGCCCCCAGTCCATTATACTGACAGTATTTCACACAGACCAGGCAGGGGAGCCCCCAGTCCATTATACTGACAGTATTTCACACAGACCAGGCAGGGGAGCCCCCAGTCCATTATACTGACAGTATTTCACACAGACCAGGCAGGGGAGCCCCCAGTCCATTATACTGACAGTATTTCACACAGACCAGGCAGGGGAGCCCCCAGTCCATTATACTGACAGTATTTCACACAGCACAGACCAGGCAGGGGGAGCCCCCAGTCCATTATACTGACAGTATTTCACACAGACCAGGCAGGGGGAGCCCCAGTCCATTATACTGACAGTATTTCACACAGACCAGGCAGGGGGGCCCCCAGTCCATTATACTGACAGTATTTCACACAGACCAGGCAGGGGGAGCCCCAGTCCATTATACTGACAGTATTTCACACAGACCAGGCAGGGGAGCCCCCAGTCCATTATACTGACAGTATTTCACACAGACCAGGCAGGGGGAGCCCCCAGTCCATTATACTGACAGTATTTCACACAGACCAGGCAGGGGGAGCCCCCAGTCCATTATACTGACAGTATTTCACACAGACCAGGCAGTGGGGGAGCCCCCAGTCCATTATACTGACAGTATTTCACACAGACCAGGCAGGGGAGCCCCCAGTCCATTATACTGACAGTATTTCACACAGACCAGGCAGGGGAGCCCCCCAGTCCATTATACTGACAGTATTTCACACAGACCAGGCAGGGGGAGCCCCCAGTCCATTATACTGACAGTATTTCCACAGACCAGGCAGGGGGCCCCCAGTCCATTATACTGACAGTATTTCACACAGACCAGGCAGGGGAGCCCCAGTCCATTATACTGACAGTATTTCACACAGCACAGACCAGGCAGGGGGAGCCCCCAGTTCATTATACTGACAGTATTTCACACAGACCAGGCAGGGGGCCCCAGTCCATTATACTGACAGTATTTCACACAGACCAGGCAGGGGAGCCCCAGTCCATTATACTGACAGTATTTCACACAGACCAGGCAGGGGAGCCCCCAGTCCATTATACTGACAGTATTTCACACAGACCAGGCAGGGGGCCCCCAGTCCATTATACTGACAGTATTTCACACAGACCAGGCAGGGGAGCCCCCAGTCCATTATACTGACAGTATTTCCACAGACCAGGCAGGGGAGCCCCCAGTCCATTATACTGACAGTATTTCACACAGACCAGGCAGGGGGAGCCCCCAGTCCATTATACTGACAGTATTTCACACAGACCAGGCAGGGGAGCCCCCAGTCCATTATACTGACAGTATTTCACACAGACCAGGCAGGGGGAGCCCCAGTCCATTATACTGACAGTATTTCACACAGACCAGGCAGTGGGGAGCCCCCAGTCCATTATACTGACAGTATTTCACACAGACCAGGCAGTGGGGAGCCCCCAGTCCATTATACTGACAGTATTTCACACAGACCAGGCAGGGGGGCCCCCAGTCCATTATACTGACAGTATTTCACACAGACCAGGCAGGGGGAGCCCCAGTCCATTATACTGACAGTATTTCACACAGACCAGGCAGGGGGCCCCAGTTCATTATACTGACAGTATTTCACACAGACCAGGCAGGGGAGCCCCCAGTCCATTATACTGACAGTATTTCACACAGACCAGGCAGGGGGAGCATCCCCAGTCCATTATACTGACAGTATTTCACACAGACCAGGCAGGGGGAGCCCCCAGTTCATTATACTGACAGTATTTCACACAGACCAGGCAGGGGAGCCCCCAGTCCATTATACTGACAGTATTTCACACAGACCAGGCAGTGGGGAGGCCCCAGTCCATTATACTGACAGTATTTCCCAGACCAGGCAGTGGGGAGCCCCCAGTCCATTATACTGACAGTATTTCACACAGACCAGGCAGTGGGGGCCCCCAGTCCATTATACTGACAGTATTTCACACAGACCAGGCAGGGGAGCCCCAGTCCATTATACTGACAGTATTTCACACAGACCAGGCAGGGGGAGCCCCCAGTCCATTATACTGACAGTATTTCACACAGACCAGGTAGAGGGGGGCCCCAGTCCATTATACTGACAGTATTTCACACAGACCAGGCAGGGGAGCCCCCAGTCCATTATACTGACAGTATTTCACACAGACCAGGCAGGGGGAGCCCCCAGTCCATTATACTGACAGTATTTCACACAGACCAGGCAGGGGGCCCCCAGTCCATTATACTGACAGTATTTCACACAGACCAGGCAGGGGAGCCCCAGTCCATTATACTGACAGTATTTCACACAGACCAGGCAGGGGGAGCCCCAGTCCATTATACTGACAGTATTTCACACAGACCAGGCAGGGGGAGAGCCCCCAGTCCATTATACTGACAGTATTTCACACAGACCAGGCAGGGGGAGCCCCAGTCCATTATACTGATAGTATTTCACACAGACCAGGCAGGGGAGCCCCAGTCCATTATACTGACAGTATTTCACACAGACCAGGCAGGGGAGCCCCCAGTCCATTATACTGACAGTATTTCACACAGACCAGGCAGGGGAGCCCCCAGTCCATTATACTGACAGTATTTCACACAGACCAGGCAGGGGGCCCCCAGTCCATTATACTGACAGTATTTCACACAGACCAGGCAGGGGAGC
Source organism: Oncorhynchus tshawytscha (assembly GCF_018296145.1). Classification (NCBI taxonomy): domain Eukaryota; kingdom Metazoa; phylum Chordata; class Actinopteri; order Salmoniformes; family Salmonidae; genus Oncorhynchus; species Oncorhynchus tshawytscha. Next base: position 44,145,519 of record NC_056446.1, on the reverse strand, counting down.
CCCAGTCCATTATACTGACAGTATTTCACACAGACCAGGCAGGGGGCCCCCAGTTCATTATACTGACAGTATTTCACACAGACCAGGCAGGGGGAGCCCCCAGTCCATTATACTGACAGTATTTCACACAGACCAGGCAGGGGAGCCCTCAGTCCATTATACTGACAGTATTTCACACAGACCAGGCAGGGGGAGCCCCAGTTCATTATACTGACAGTATTTCACACAGACCAGGCAGGGGAGCCCCCAGTCCATTATACTGACAGTATTTCACACAGACCAGGCAGGGGGAGCCCCCAGTCCATTATACTGACAGTATTTCACACAGACCAGGCAGGGGAGAGTCCATTATACTGACAGTATTTCACACAGACCAGGCAGGGGGCCCCCAGTCCATTATACTGACAGTATTTCACACAGACCAGGCAGGGGAGCCCCCAGTCCATTATACTGACAGTATTTCAGACCAGGCAGGGGAGCCCCCAGTCCATTATACTGACAGTATTTCACACAGACCAGGCTGGGGAGCCCCAGTCCATTATACTGACAGTATTTCACACAGAAGGGGGAGCCCCAGTCCATTATACTGACAGTATTCTCACACAGCACAGGCCAGGCAGGGGGAGCCCCCAGTCCATTATACTGACAGCAGCATCACTAGTCTCCCCAGTAGTGAGTGTAGAGGCAGCAGCATCACTAGTCTCCCCAGTAGTGAGTGTAGAGGCAGCAGCATCACTAGTCTCCCCAGTAGTGAGTGTAGAGGCAGCAGCATCACTAGTCTCCCCAGTAGTGAGTGTAGAGGAAGCAGCATCACTAGTCTCCCCAGTAGTGAGTGTAGAGGAAGCAGCATCATTAAATGTTCTCTCACTCATCACCTTATAAATTACAAAGTGAAACCGTGTTTAGAAATATATGCTAATTCTATGAAAATGAAATACAGAAATATCTCATTTACCTCATTTCACACCCGAGTCAATACTTTGTAGAAACACCTAAGAGTGATTACAGCTGTGAGTCTCTCTGGGTCAGTCTCTAAGAGCTGTGAGTCTTTCTGGGTAAGTCTCTAAGAGCTGTGAGTCTTTCTGGGTAAGTCTCTAAGAGCTGTGAGTCTTTCTGGGTAAGTCTCTAAGAGCTGGGAGTCTTTCTGGGTAAGTCTCTAAGAGCTGAGAGTCTTTCTGGGTAAGTCTCTAAGAGCTGGGAGTCTTTCTGGGTCAGTCTCTAAGAGCTGTGAGTCTTTCTGGGTCAGTCTCTAAGAGCTGTGAGTCTTTCTGGGTCAGTCTCTAAGAGCTGTGAGTCTTTCTGGGTCAGTCTCTAAGAGCTGTGAGTCTTTCTGGGTCAGTCTCTAAGAGCTGTGAGTCTTTCTGGGTAAGACTCTTTACACCTGGATTCTACACTATTTGCACATCGTTTTCTAAATTCTTCAAGCTCTGTCAAGTTGGTTGTTGATCACAGCCGTTTTCAGGTCTTGCCATATATTTTCAAACAGGATGCATGTTTTGGGATATTTTATTCTTTACAGGCTTCCTTCTTTTCACTTAGTCAATTAGTTTAGTATTGTGAAGTAACTACAATGTTGTAGATCCAGGACGCCTGTATCTTTGTAGTGACTGGGTGTATTGATACACCATCCAACGTGTAATTAACTTAAATGTTTAAAGGGATATTTAATGTCTGCTTTATTTTAATGTTTTTATCCATCTACCAGTGAGACGTTGGAAAACCTCCCTGGTCTTTGTGGTTGAATCTGTGTTGTGAAATTCACTGCTCGACTGAGGGACCTGACAGATGATTGTTTGTGTGGGGGTACAGAGATGAGGTAGTCATTCACAAATCATGTTAAACACTTATTATTGCACACAGTGAGTCCATACAACTTATTACGTAACTTTGTTAAGCTAATTTTTACAGGCTTGTCATAACAAAGGGGTCGAATACTTATTGACTCAAGATATTTCAGATGTACACTTTTTATTAAATTTGTAGAAATGTCTAAAAACATAATTCCACTTTGACATTCGGGGGTATTGTGTGCAGATCAGGGACATCTACATTTAATCGATTTTAAACTCGTAACACAATACAAGCCGTCCCTGCGAGGGGTGAGTCGTCTCTTGGCAGGGTTTAATTACCACGCCGTCGCTACGAGGGGTGAGTCGTCTCATGGCAGGGTTTAATTACCACGCCGTCGCTACGAGGGGTGAGTCGTCTCTGGCAGGGTTTAATTACCACGCCGTCGCTACGAGGGGTGAGTCGTCTCTTGGCAGGGTTTAATTACCACGCCGTCGCTACGAGGGGTGAGTCGTCTCTTGGCAGGGTTTAATTACCACGCCGTCCCTACGAGGGGTGAGTCGTCTCATGGCAGGGTTTAATTACCACGCCGTCCCTACGAGGGGTGAGTCGTCTCCTGCCTGGGTTTAATTACCACGCCGTCGCTACGAGGGGTGAGTCGTCTCTGGCAGGGTTTAATTACCACGCCGTCGCTACGAGGGGTGAGTCGTCTCTTGGCAGGGTTTAATTACCACGCCGTCGCTACGAGGGGTGAGTCGTCTCATGGCAGGGTTTAATTACCACGCCGTCGCTACGAGGGGTGAGTCTCATGGCAGGGTTTAATTACCACGCCGTCGCTACGAGGGGTGAGTCGTCTCATGGCAGGGTTTAATTACCACGCCGTCCCTGCGAGGGGTGAGTCGTCTCCTGCCTGGGTTTAATTACCACGCCGTACATACAAGGGTTGAGTAGTCTCCGGCTTATTTAGGCTTATTTCACTATACTCAACTTGAGCCACATCGGACTCGTGGGGTGGAGGAAATCTTTGTGGGCTATACTCAGCCTCGTCTCAGGTTATTAAGTTGGTGGTTGAAGATATCTCTCTAGTGGTGTGGGGGCTGTACTCAGCCTTGTCTCAGGGTGGTAAGTTGGTGGTTGAAGATATATCTCTAGTGGTGTGGGGGCTGTACTCGGCCTTGTCTCAGGGTGGTAAGTTGGTGGTCTGTTGATGTCCCTCTAGTGGTGTGGGGGCTGTACTCAGCCTTGTCTCAGGATGGTAGCAGTTGGTGGTTGAAGCCTGGTTCTCTCTACCCAGTGGTGTAGGGACTGTCACTCAGAGCCTGTCTCAGGGTGGTAAGTTGGTGGTCTGTTGATGTCCCTCTAGTGGTGTGGGGGCTGTACTTTGGCAAAGTAGTTGGGGTTATATCCAGCCTGGTTGGCCCAGTCCGAGCAGAAGACTGGTCCCCCCTCAGAGCCTGGTTCCTCTCTACCCAGTACAGCCAGTAGAGGACTGGTCACCCCTCAGACCCTGGTTCCTACCCTGGACTGGTCACCCCAGTACAGCCAGTATTGGACTGGTCACCCCTCAGAGCCTGGTTCCACTCTACCCAGTAGAGGACTGGTCACCCCTCAGAGCCTGGTTCCACTCTACCCAGTAGAGGACTTCCTCTCTAGGTTTCTTCCGAGGTTTTGGCCTTTCTAGGGAGTTTTTCCTAGCCACTGTGCTTCTACACCTGCATTGCTTGCTGTCTCAGCCTCCAGTATTTATGCTGCAGTAGTTAATGTGTCGGGGGGCTAGGGTCAGTTTGTTATATCTGGAGTACCTCTCCTGTCCTATTCGGTGTCCTGTGTGAATCTAAGTGTGCGTTCTCTAATTCTCTCTCTCTCGGAGGAGGACCTGAGCCCTAGGACCATGCCCCAGGACTACCTGACATGATGACTCCTTGCTGTCCCCAGTCCACCTGGCCATGCTGCTGCTCCAGTTTCAACTGTTCTGCCTTATTATTATTTGACCATGCTGGTCATTTATGAACATTTGAACATCTTGGCCATGTTCTGTTATAATCTCCACCCGGCACAGCCAGAAGAGGACTGGCCACCCCACATAGCCTGGTTCCTCTCTAGGTTTCTTCCTAGGTTTTGGCCTTTCTAGGGAGTTTTTCCTAGCCACCGTGCTTCTACACCTGCATTGCTTGCTGTTTGGGGTTTTAGGCTGGGTTTCTGTACAGCACTTTGAGATATCAGCTGATGTACGAAGGGCTATATAAATACATTTGATTTGATTTGCTTGGGGGTTTCAGGCTGGGTTGCTGATGTAAAAAGGGCTTTATAGATAAATGTGATGGATTGATTCAAACAGTCCATATCGTTGAGACTAATGTTTGGCTACAACGCTGGATATTTCTACTGAGAACAATTTCATGGATATTAATCATGAGAATCTTCCGGACATTAACATGCATGGACACTCACAAGATTTATCGATTCCTGTTTGAAACCCAGCGAACATTTAATCAGTCCACAGACACAGCCAACACACACACACACACGGTCTGTGTTTGAACAAGGATCAGACAGCAGACTGTCTGGTAATGGAACAGACAAGCCACTCACCTCAGAGTTCACACACACACACACACACGGAAAGCTCAAGCAGAGGGGTGAAGATGACCATGAGCCAATACCTGACGAGGTAGCTCTTGAGCCCGCCCCCGTATGTGATGACGAGCAGCTCAGCGGACCACTGAGCACTGGCCGTGTACTCCAGGAAGATCAGGCCTGCTGCAGCGTAGCTGAAATCACCCGGGAAACTGGCCATCTAGGGAGGAGTTAGAGAGACAGGGGATCCATTTAACCTGCTCTTACATCGTCTTATTGATTTATACCATCTGATAAACGATGAGGATTTTACTACTTATCAAGACAACAAAGCACACGAAGATCAAATACGTTGAAATATCGATACATAAATAACACTATAAGAGAAAGAGAGAGAGAGAGGAGCAGGGGGGGAAAGAGAGAGAGAGAGGAGCAGGAGCAGGGGGAAAGAGGAGAGAGAGAGGAGCAGGGGGGAAAGAGGAGAGAGAGAGGAGCAGGGGGGAAAGGAGAGAGAGAGAGAGCAGGGGGGAAAGAGGGAGAGAGAGAGGAGCAGGGGGGAAAAGATCAGGGGAGAGAGAGGAGCAGGGGGGAAAGAGGGAGAGAGAGGAGCAGGGGGGAAAGAGAGAGAGAGAGAGGAGCAGGGGGGGAAGAGAGGAGAGAGGAGGAGCAGGGGGGGGAAAGAGGAGAGAGAGAGGAGCAGGGGGGGAAAGAGGAGAGAGAGAGGAGCAGGGGGGGAAAGAGGAGAGAGAGAGGAGCAGGGGGGAAAGAGAGAGAGAGAGAGGAGCAGGGGGGGGAAAGAGGAGAGAGAGAGGAGCAGGGGGGGGGAAAGAGAGAGAGAGAGAGGAGCAGGGGGGGAAAAGAGGAGAGAGAGAGGAGCAGGGGGGAAAGAGGAGAGAGAGAGGAGGGGGGGGGAAAGAGGAGAGAGAGAGGAGCAGGGGGAAAGAGGGAGAGAGAGAGGAGCAGGGGGGAAAGAGAGAGAGAGAGAGAGGAGCAGGGGGGAAAGAGGAGAGAGAGAGGAGCAGGGGGGGGGGAAAGAGGAGAGAGAGAGGAGCAGGGGGGAAAAGAGAGAGAGAGAGGAGCAGGGGGGGAAAAGAGAGAGAGAGAGAGGAGCAGGGGGAAAGAGGAGAGAGAGAGGAGCAGAGGAGCAGGGGAAAAAGAGGAGAGAGAGAGGAGCAGGGGGGAAAGAGGAGAGAGAGAGGAGCAGGGGGAAAGAGGAGAGGAGAGAGGAGCAGGGGGGAAAGAGGAGAGAGAGGAGGTGCAGGGGGGGAAAGAGGAGAGAGAGGAGGTGCAGGGGGGGAAAAGAGGAGAGAGAGGAGCAGGGGGAAAGAGGAGAGAGAGGGAGGTGCAGGAAAGAGGAGAGAGAGGAGGTGCAGGGGGGGGAAAGAGGGGAGGTGCAGGGGGGGAAAGAGGGGGAGAGAGAGGAGGTGCAGGGGGGAAAGAGGAGAGAGAGGAGGTGCAGGGGGGAAAAGAGGAGAGAGAGGAGGTGCAGGGGGGAAAGAGGAGAGAGGTGCAGGGGGAGGAGGTGCAGGGGGGGGAAAGAGGGAGAGAGAGGAGGTGCAGGGGGGGAAAGAGGAGAGAGAGGAGGTGCAGGGGGGGAAAGAGGAGAGGGGGAGAGAGGAGGTGCAGGGGGGGAAAGAGGGGGGGAGAGAGAGGAGGTGCAGGGGGGGGGGAAAGAGGAGAGAGAGGAGGTGCAGGGGGAAAGAGGAGAGAGAGGAGGTGGGGGGGAAAGAGGAGAGAGAGGAGGTGCAGGGGGAAAGAGGAGAGAGAGGAGGTGCAGGGGGAAAGAGGAGAGAGAGGAGGTGCAGGGGGAAGAGGAGAGAGAGGAGCAGGGGGAAGAGAGAGAGAGGGGGAGCAGGGGGGGAAGGGGGAGGAGAGAGAGGAGCAGGGGGGAGAGGAGAGAGGAGCAGGGGGGAAGAGGAGAGGAGAGAGGAGCAGGGGGGGGAAAAGAGGAGAGAGAGAGGAGCAGGGGGGAAAGAGGAGAGAGAGAGGAGCAGGGGGGGAAAGAGGAGAGAGAGAGGAGCAGGGGGGGGGAAAGAGGAGAGAGAGAGGAGCAGGGGGGGGGGAAAGAGGAGAGAGAGAGGAGCAGGGGGGGAAAGAGGAGAGAGAGGAGCAGGGGGGAAAGAGGAGAGAGGAGCAGGGGGGGGGAAAGAGGAGAGAGAGGAGCAGGGGGGAAAGAGGAGAGAGAGGAGCAGGGGAAAGAGGAGAGAGAGGAGCAGGGGGGAAAGAGGAGAGGGGGAGAGGAGGAGGTGGGGGAAAGAGGAGAGAGAGGAGGTGCAGGGGGAAAGAGGAGAGAGAGGAGGTGCAGGGGGGGAAAGAGGAGAGAGAGGAGGTGCAGGGGGAAGAGGAGAGAGAGGAGCAGGGGGAAGAGGAGAGAGAGGAGCAGGGGGGAAGAGGAGAGAGAGGAGCAGGGGGGGAAGAGGAGAGAGAGGAGCAGGGGGGGGGCATACAGCAGCATGGCCTGACTGACACCCCTCTCCGGAGCCTGACTGTACCAGAACACCACATCTACCAACCCTTTGTGTGTATATTTGTGCGTATGTATGAGTGTGTTTATGTGGTTACCGGGGGGATGACGAACAGTTCGCTGCCCATGAGGTCGAAGACACGCACGGTACCGGTACTGTCAGCGTACGCCAGCAGGGCACAGTCATGGGACCACACCACCCTCCGCCACTGGGGACTGGGGTCCTTCGGCACTGTAACACACACACACACACACATTACAACACACACACACACACACACACACACACACACATTATTACACACACCATATCACACACACACACACACATTATTACACACACCATATCACTCACACACACACACATTATAACACACACACACACCATAACACAGACACATTATTACACACACACATTAACACACACACATTATTACACACACACACACACATTATTACACACACACACACATTATTACACACACACACACACACACACACACACACACCATAACACAGACATATTATTACACACACACATTATTACACACACACACCATAACACAGACATATTATTACACACACACATTATTACACACACACACACACACACACACATTATTACACACACCATATCTGACACACTGCAGTCTAGGTCGTCTCACTAACACACCAGCGTTTCCGTTGGGAAGACACAGCACATTTCACTGGCAACATTTTGTTATTGACCGTACATCTGCCAGACCAAGATGCATTGGGTGCCTGACTAGGAAGTGTTCAGAATGATCACATAACAGTCCAGGATGCAACGACGTGCGGTCCGTCTTACCGTCCTCTGACGTGCACTTAGATGATGCTAGAATAACTGTCCACGTGTTCATCAGCCAACAAGACCAGTAATAAACAGCAGTATCACCGTCCATCTACTATCCCCATAGTAAATAAACCCCTTCTATTGGTCAACTTGTTGAGAAAGAAATATTCCAAACGCACCAAGCTCTATACCAGGCGGTGTCAGAGGAACGCCCTTAAACCAGTCAAGGGTCAGGTCATAGACCTCTCTCTGCTACCGCACGGCAGGCGGTACCGGAGCACCGGGGCTGAGCTCTATACCAGGCGGTGTCAGAGGAACGCCCTTAAACCAGTCAAGGATCAGGTCATAGATTTCTCTCTGCTACCGCACGGCAGGCGGTACCGGAGCACCGGGTCTGGGACCAAAAGGCTCTAGGCTTCTACACCTAAACTGTACGACTGCTCAACAGTTCATCAAATGGCTACCCAGACTATTAGAATTGCCCCCCTTTTTTGGAGAGCCCATGGCATACAGAGTACTGGGTAGCTGCAGGAACAGGGTAGGAGAGCCCATGGCATACAGAGTACTGGGTAGCTGCAGGAACAGGGTAGGAGAGCCCATGGCATACAGAGTACTGGGTAGCTGCAGGAACAGGGTTGGAGAGCCCATGGCATACAGAGTACTGGGTAGCTGCAGGAACAGGGTAGGAGATCCCATGGCATACAGAGTACTGGGTAGCTGCAGGAACAGGGTAGGAGAGCCCATGGCATACAGAGTACTGGGTAGCTGCAGGAACAGGGTAGGAGAGCCCATGGCATACAGAGTACTGGGTAGCTGCAGGAACAGGGTAGGAGAGCCCATGGCATACAGAGTACTGGGTAGCTGCAGGAACAGGGTAGGAGAGCCCATGGCATACAGAGTACTGGGTAGCTGCAGGAACAGGGTAGGAGAGTCCATGGCATACAGAGTACTGGGTATCTGCAGGAACAGAGTTGGAGAGCCCATGGCATACAGAGTACTGGGTAGCTGAACCTATTGCAGATTCAGTCTTCCACCATAATTTGCAAATAAATTCATTAAAAATCCTACAATGTGATTTTCTGAATTTGTTTTCTCATTTTGTCTGTCATAGTTGAAGTGTACCTATCATGAAAATTACAGGCCTCTCTCATCTTTTTAAGTGGGCGAACTTGCCCAATTGGTGGCTGACTAAATACTGTTTTGCCCCACTGTATGTATTTCTCAGTTACCAATATTAATAAAACCGGAGGAGACGACCGGCCTCCAGTCGCTATTCCAGCACATCCAGGTGACACGTCTTTCATCCCACTGCCCATTTGATAAAGGACCCATTCTACATCTAAAACTCACGACATATTCGTAAAAATCAAGGTTATATTGTCTGACGGGTAGAGGTGTGAGAACAGCCTGAGGAACAGACTGCTGAATCTCCTACAGTCAACGCAGGCTCATATACATGTGTTGACTTGTAAAACATGATGAGGTTTGTATCATTCACAACCAAAAAGTTACCAAATAAATCTAAATCTAGTGTATAGGACCTGTTCCAAATGATCACTTTGACACTCGTTCCAGAATAGGAGAACTATCATTTACATTTTATTCAGCCAAATTCAATTATAGTTGTCTTACTCTAAATCATATAATATAACATTTTGAAAAATGGCACAGGACTTAAGCATATCTTGTCTGCTAAATGAACTTGCCTACAGCCTAAGGAGCCTGATAACAGACTGAGTTCACCTACTGTATCTTCTAGAATACATTCTCTTCATATCGGGTTTCTTTACGCCTGCCTAAAATAAATAAAGGATTTATTGGGATGCTGTAGGCTATATTAACATGGATTTAGACTGATCTAAATACTTCAAAGATCCGCTTGGAGATAAACGTGTTTATGTTAATTAGCCGATCAATTAACCATGAGACAGGCAGTAATTGGCATGATATTTACCCAGATGATATAATCATGATCTGGTCAGGACAACGAGGTATTCAAATGTTTACAGCTGCAGTATGTACCATTTTTTTTTGAGCGACCTGACCAAATGCACGTAGAAATGTGTTATAGATCAGTCACTCTCATTAAAAAGCAAACTAAGAAGTGGTAGATCTGTTCTACGCAAGTTATTTCTACGCTTCCCGTTCTTATGTTCGGTCTTTGCGTCTTACTTTCGGTTTTGTACACCAGCTTCAAAACAGCTGAAAATACAATATTTTTGGTTAAGGAAAATATATTTTCACGGCAGTTTAGATTGTATAATAATTATTGCACCTACTGAAAAGGCTTTGAACAAGACCGACAGGAGCATTACCGTTCCCTACCCTAAAGGCTTTGAACAAGACCGACAGGGGCATTACCGTTCCCTACCCTAAAGGCTTTGAACAAGACCGACAGGGGCATTACCGTTCCCTACCCTAAAGGCTTTGAACAAGACCGACAGGGGCATTACCGTTCCCTACTGAATTCTCTGTTCAGCTATTGTTAATTTAAAAAATTTCAATGTGACACAGTGATTTCTTCATTAAGTTGTAGTGTTAGAAAAAATATTAAATGCTTTCTTTGACGTTGGGAAACACAAAGAAAAACGCTTCATTGCACCAAAAAAAAGTTTAAGTTTAAGAAAATATTTTTCTTAATTAAGTAGCAAAAGCTTGAAAATATTGATATTGAGAGGTTTATGTAACAAACATTGGAGTTAGAAAATGTATATTCACAGTTCAATCAACTTGATACGAACAATTTATTTCCATCTGTTTAGAGTTCAAGCCAATAATAAGTTATTGTTAAGTTAAGTTATTATAATAATAAGCATTTAATTAACAATGAGCTTAAAGTTCAATGTACTTAGTCAATTCTCCAGCTGATGCAACTCAAATCTGTTCCCACTTAAGAGTCACAGTGACTATTAGTTTGAGTCAACAAAAATCACTTCCAGACGACTCGGATATGGCACATTGGAGTTTACAGTGTGGTGTGGGTGTGGTGTGGGGTGTGGTGTGGGTGTGGTGTGGGGTGTGGGGTGGTGTGGGGTATGGTGTGGGGGTGTGGTGTGGGGTGTGGTGTGGTGTGGTGTGGGGTGTGGTGTGGGTGTGGGGTGGGTGTGGGGTGGGTGTGGGGTGTGGGGTGGGGTGGTGTGGTGTGGTGTGTGGGTGTGGTGTGGTGTGGGTGGTGTGGTTGTGGGTGTGGTGTGGGGTGGGGTGTGGGGTGTGGGGTGGGTGTGGGGTGGGGTGTGGGGTGGGGTGTGGTGTGGTGTGTGGGTGTGGTGTGGTGTGGGTGGGTGGGGTGGGTGTGGGGTGGGGTGTGTGGTGTGGGTGTGGTGTGGTGTGGTGGTGTGGTTGTGGTGTGGGGTGTGGTGTGGGTGTGGTGTGGGTGTGTGGTGTGGTTGTGGGTGTGGTGTGGGGTGTGGGTGTGTGTGGTGTGGTTGTGGTGTGGGGTGTGGTGTGGTGTGGGTGTGTGTGGTGTGGGTGTGTGTGGTGTGGTGTGGTTGTGGTGTGTGTGTGGTGTGGTGTGGTGTGTGTGTGGTGTGGTGTGTGTGGTGTGGTGTGTGTGTGGTGTGGTGTGTGTGGTGTGGTGTGGTGTGGTGTGGTGTGGTGTGGTGTGTGTGTGTGGTGTGGTGTGGGGTGTGTGTGTGTGTGTGGTTAGAAACAGGAAAAAGGAAGCATATTGGTGTGTGTCTGTGTCGTGTTGTGTGTGTGTGTGTGTGTGTGTGTGTGTGTGTGTGTGTGTGTGTGTGTGTGTGTGTGTGTGTGTGTGTGTGTGTGTGTGTGTGTGTGGGGTGTGTGTCTGTGTCGTATTGTGTGTGTGTGTGTGTGTGTGTGTGTGTGTCTGTGTCTGTGTCGTGTGTGTGTGTGTGTGTGTGTGTGTGTCGTGTGTGTGTGTGTCTGTGTGGTGTGTGTCTGTGTCTGTGTCTGTGTCGGTGTGTTGTTAGAAACAGGAAAAGGAAGCATATTGGAGTTCAAAGCAGCATCACTCGGTTACCGTGTGGAGGGAGAACAGCCATGACTCCTAACGTCGCCTCACATTAAAACAACCGTTATTCCTGTAGGTTTTTTGGACTTGCCAGCGTAGTATAACAGACTCTAAACGATGTAATGGCATAGAATAAATGATAATACTATAATATATATCTATAATACTATAATATATATCTATAATACTATAATACTATAATATATAATACTATAATATATATCTAATACTATAATATATAATACTATAATATATATCTAATACTATAATATATATATATATCTATATAATATATATCTATAATACTATAATATATATATATATCTATAATACTATAATATATATCTATAATACTATTATATATATATCTATAATACTATAATATATATATCTATAATACTATAATACTATAATATATATATCTATAATACTATAATACTATAATATATATATAATATACTATAATACTATAATATATATCTATAATACTATAATATATATATATATAATACTATAATATATATATATAATATCTATATAATATATCTATCTATACTATATATCTATAATACTATGATATATATCTATAATACAACGACATCACCTCACTGTCTTCTTCATTTAACCGGTCTTCTCTCTGAGTGTTTTCCATTACATAGAGTGGCCAGCCAAATAGAAGAAGTCAGGCCTGGGGGGCATTTTACCATTTAATTCAACCTAGCAAGAGGCTGCTGTATTGCAGTGTATATGAAGTGCATGCTATGGTCGTTTCCATAACAACAAATACCCAACTGGACCAAAACAATCATATCATTCTGCCAGGTAGATATAGTCTACTTTCCAGTTAACATCTCATTGAGAAGTATTTGGGGGGGGGGTGGTTAAGACTTCCCATCTACCAGAAGACTTCCCATCTACCAGAAGATTAGCGGCAACACAGAGCGGGCAGATGAGCGCACCGCAGACACACACAGATGTTCTGGTTCCCTCGTCAAAAAGCGTCAGGAAATGCGCATCACTAATGAATTCTGTTCATGTCTGATGATTAACTCAGACAGTCAGTCCCTACTAAAGGTCAACGCATTTCTGAATATTGTTTACAAATTAATACTATAATCCGAACGATAATATCTGGACCAGAATAAAGCTCTCCACACTACATCCTGCAGTGATGATTCACCATCTTCATCAAAGGTTTTCCTCCTTCCTCTGTGGATGATCACCATGAAGTCTTGGTCCATCAGCCACCTACGTAAATTAGGCAGACTAATGAATGTCTCTCTCTCACCAATGTGATTGGTTACTGACTGACGAGGACCGTTGTCACTCACTTTAGCGTCAGAGTCTGGCCCCGACACCCGAGGAAATCCTTTGGTTTAATTGCCCTGATGCGATACCGTGGAAATATAACCATGACAAAAGGGGAAGGAAATGGACTTCATTCAGTCAGACACCAGGGGCCTTCGGAAAGTATTCAGACCCCTACACTGTTTCCACTTTGTTACGTTACAGCCTTCTTACAAAATGTATTAAATGATTTTCTTTATCGACACACAATACCCCATAATGACAAAGCTAAAACTGGTTTTCGTAATGTTGGCGAATTCAAATTTTAAAAATCTGAAATATGACATTTACTTCAGAATTCAGACCCTTTGTTAGCGATTACAGCCTCGAGTCTTCTTGGGTATGACACTACAAGCTTGGCACACCTGTATTTGGGTAGTTTCTCCCATTCTTCTCTGCAGATCCTCTCAAGCTCTGTCAGGTTGGATGGGGAGCGTCGCTGTACAGCTATTTTCAGGTCTCTCCAGAGATGTTAGATCGGGTTCAAGTCGGGGCTCTGGCTGGGCCACTCAAGGACATTCAGAGACGTATATGATCAATGGAAACAGGATGCACCTGATCTACATTTTGAGTCGCATAGTAAAGGGTCTGAATACTTATGTAAATATGGTTTATATTTTTAAATAAATTTGAAATAAATGAATAATAATAATTGTTTTCGCTTTGTCATTATGGGGTATTGTGATGTCATCATGGGGTATTGTGATGTCATCCCAGGGTGCTCTATGAGTAGCAAGTGATCCCAGGGTGCTCTATGAGTAGCGAGTGATCCCAGGGTGCTCTATGAGTAGCGAGTGATCCCAGGGTGCTCTATGAGTAGCGAGTGATCCCAGGGTGCTCTATGAGTAGCGAGTGATCCCAGGGTGCTCTATGAGTAGCGAGTGATCCCAGGGTGCTCTATGAGTAGCGAGTGATCCCAGGGTGCTCTATGAGTAGCGAGTGATCCCAGGGTGCTCTATGAGTGAGTGATCCCAGGGTGCTCTATGAGTAGCGAGTGATCCCAGGGTGCTCTATGAGTAGCGAGTGATCCCAGGGTGCTCTATGAGTAGCGAGTGATCCCAGGGTGCTCTATGAGTAGCGAGTGATCCCAGGGTGCTCTATGAGTAGCGAGTGATCCCAGGGTGCTCTATGAGTAGTGAGTGATCCCAGGGTGCTCTATGAGTAGTGAGTGATCCCAGGGTGCTCTATGAGTAGTGAGTGATCCCAGGGTGCTCTATGAGTAGTGAGTGATCCCAGGGTGCTCTATGAGTAGTGAGTGATCCCAGGGTGCTCTATGAGTAGTGAGTGATCCCAGGGTGGCAACAGATACATTCTAAGTGATTTCAATGGGCTCTTTTCTCCATTCTGATTGGTTTATTTGGTGTTCAACCAAAAATAATTTGTTTGCACTCATTTCAGATCATTTCCATACTGCACGATAAAAACAATCTAGACCTTATGTTGGAACCAAATGTTGCAATTGTGATTTGATGTTTTAAATCAATATAATAAATAAACAATTTAGAGCAAAACACTTTGGTGAACTAGTGGAATCATGGAGGTAGATTCTAGGTTATTCTATAGTTAGAATATAACAGTGGGCACTTTGAATACAGTGTAGTTTCACATGACAACAAATGAAAATGCCAGGGAGGAGTTATTGTGACAGGGTAGGAACCAAAGTGTTGATAAGCGTTTCATAGCATCACGTATTCCTCTTTAATTTAGAAGATACTTACCCTGACACTTCCCAATGACAGAGCCAAAGTCATCCCTCACAGACCTGGTGGGGGAAAAAACAGAGAATAGAAAATACACAAACGTTCTGCATGTCACCTTAAAAAGGTAAAATGGACCTCTGTGTATTACAGATAGTCATACACAGCACCCTGCTGACTGGGAGGGTTTCTACTGAGTAGACAGAACATCTGATAAACTAAAATTACTCAAATGTAAAAAGTTTAGAAGGGACACACTATCTCACATCATTACCTGATCTCCACACACTGGTCCTGAACCACAGCCAGCAACTTCCCATGACTGGAGAGAGAGAGGAGAAAGATTTAGGACTTCTAACCTCTTCCAACCATGAGGCTACCTGGGGCGGCAGGTAGCCTCGTGGTTTAGAGGGGCGGCAGGTAGCCTCGTGGTTCAGAGCGTTGGACTAGTCACTGAAAGGTCTAAGATCGAATCCCCGAGCTGACAAGGTAAAAATCTGTCGTTCTGCCCCTGAACAGGGCAGTTAACCCACTGTTCCTAGACCAGTTAACCCACTGTTCCTAGACCAGTTAACCCACTGTTCCTAGACCAGTTAACCCACTGTTCCTAGACCAGTTAACCCACTGTTCCTAGACCAGTCAACCCACTGTTCCTAGACCAGTCAACCCACTGTTCCTAGACCAGTCAACCCACTGTTCCTAGACCAGTCAACCCACTGTTCCTAGACCAGTCAACCCACTGTTCCTAGACCAGTCAACCCACTGTTCCTAGACCAGTCAACCCACTGTTCCTAGACCAGTCAACCCACTGTTCCTAGACCAGTCAACCCACTGTTCCTAGACCAGTCAACCCACTGTTCCTAGACCAGTCAACCCACTGTTCCTAGACCGTCATTGTAACTAAGAATTTGTTCTTAACGGACAAGTTAAATAAAGGCAAAAATAAAAAATAATAATTTAAATCATAAGACAAACTAAATCTGGCTAAATTAACCATGATGGCTCCCTTGTAAAAAAAAAAAAAACTTGGGTCTCAATGGCCGTCGAGGTCAAAATAAAAGGTCAAATAAACATAAACAAAGGTCAGAGGTTGAATTCATATGAATGTATGAAGGGCCTGGCGTGGTGCCTGCGTGTGTACTGTACTATATACCTTGCTAGCACCAGTTGCCAGTTGATCTGCTTGTTGGCCAGTCGGATCAGGCCAGGAGGTAGAGAGGAACTAGAGGGACTGGTTCAAGATCACAGATAAATCAGTCAGCTGTTACAAACTACAACAAGAGGACCAACACAACAGCATAAACATTAGTAAAGTCAATTTGACAAAAACTATATACGGTTTTACGAAGCTGGAAAGAGTTTCAGGCTACAGGGGTAAATAGTAATGAAATAGTTGATGAGTTTCGATGTGAGTAATATAAAGAGCTTACCTGTACCACAGGTAATGCAGGATGAACCTAAAAGGTCCTACAACAGACATGGAGAAGACATGGTGAGGAGTGGCTAGGATCATGTTGAAAGTCCTAGTGTGTTCCAGCACATGGGTAATGTTCAGTTACTACCCAAATGGAGCCCCGTAGGGGCGTCGCGCCAACCCCGTCAGAATTCATTTAATAGGCCTTCATTCATTTATTTCACTTTATTTTCATTGCAGATAAACCTCTCCTAGTAGCGGTAGTGTTCCCCAGAGGTGGGACCAAGTCATGTGACTCGAGTCCCAACACCTCTGCTGTTTTTCAATGATGATAAGCAGCTCACTTAGTCTATTAAACGTTGTACATCTCCTCTTTCCAACTTCAAGTTTAAACCCGGGCGGCGAGCCCCCTAGATTACCACCCCGGGCGGCGAGCCCGCTAGATTACCACCCCGGGCGGCGAGCCCGCTAGATTACCACCCCGGGCGGCGAGCCCGCTAGATTACCACCCCGGGCGGCGAGACATATTTAAAACATTAACTTTTTTTTAAGATCACAAATAGGCAGTTAACAGTGTTGGACCAGGAACCCAAAAGATAGCTGGTTCAAATTTCGCAGCCGTCAAAGTGGAAAAATCTGCCTTTCTGCCCTCGAGCATAACCCCAAACAACTGATGACATGGACCATAATGTCTAGCCGAGGAGACTTTGGATTGGAGGGCATCTAATTCAGAGGAGCGGAAGACACATTTAGTTTTTTGCATCTCATTAGGTATGCCCTTAGCCTTCATCCGATCGTCCGCCATCACCTCATGTTACAGCATAACGAAACAGCTCCATGTCACAAGGATCTGGACACAATCCCTGGAAGCTGAAAATGTCCCAGTTCTTCCATGGCCTGCATACTCACCAGACATGTCACCCATTGAGCATGTTTGGGATGCTCTGGATCCACAGTTCCTGCCAATATCCAGCAATTTCACACAGCCATTGAAGAGGAGTGGGACAACATTTCACAATCAACAGCCTGATCAACTCTGCGTGAAGGAGATGTGCAAATGGTGGTCAGACCAGATACGGTTTTCTGAGCCCCTACCTTTTTTCTTTTAAGTATCTGTGACCAACAGATGCATATCTGTATTCCCAGTCATGTGAAATCCATAGATTAATTATTCATTTAAAATGGATTGATTTCCTTATGTGAACTGTACCTCAGTAAAATCTTTGAAACGGTTGCGTTTATATTTTTTGTTCAGTGTCAAACCAGAAACCATAGAGTAAAAGCAGCCGGTTCTACTCTGAACTCTGTTCTGGTGTTAAACTGAGTGGGTCGAGCTTAACACATCAACCATGTTACCCATAGATAAGACAGCAAAGTAACGTTTTAATAATTTGAAAAAAAAGTTTGCATTCAAATGCCACTCTCCGTTGCAAACAGAACTCCATTCCCCTTGTCACAAGGGGATTGATCGGCAGATTTAAGAAGAAAAATTTTAAAAAATCAGCAACCCTGTTACTTTATTTGGTATAGTCATTTTAAGAGGGACTGGCGAAACAAATGTTTTGACTTGAAATCTTTATCATACTTCATTCTCCTCTTACTGTTTTTAGCTAGAAATACCAGTCAAACGTTAAAATGGGCAGACTATATAATATATATTCATGATTTAACTATTCATTTATGTCCTCCTTCTTTCACTTAAAATGTGACTTATTTCAACATTCTAAAAAAAAACACATTGTGACATCACTTCCAACTTCCATTCACTGCAAATACAACATCGCAAGTAGACTTTAACTATAAATAATCCCTTTTAAAAAAGGGAATGACACCTTTGTCTACTTCTGTGCTATTCAAATCTGTAAATAAGTACAGAAATATCTACTACCAACCAAGACGTCCAGCTGTTTTAGTAACTACATCAACTAATGTAGCTGTTGGATTAACAATGGAACTTTGCAGAACTTCCAGATGACGGGTGTGTTGGTAAATTCACTCTGGAGTGCCAGAGTACACGTCAGAGTACACGTAAAGTGTGCAGCTCTGGGCGTTGGTCAATTCAAAGTGTTCCGCTCTCTGACCTGATGACGGGTGTGTTGGTAAATTCACTCTGGAGTGCCAGAGTGCACGTAGAGTGTGCATCTCCGAGTGAGTGAGCTCTGGGCGTTGGTCAATTCAAAGTGTTCCGCTCTCTGACCACTCACTGGACGCTCTGGCAGAGGAGTAGGCTCTCTTTGATCTGTAGGTCTGATCGTTCACAACGGCAGTCAGGTTCCCAGATACTTCCAGACACAAATTACAGAACACCTCAATCTGACCATATTACTTCAGCAGAGCTGGTCAGGCTGTTTGTACTGTTATCCAGAGCGTTGGGAGATTTTGACATTGGCAGGTAAAGATGTGTATTTCACCAGCCATGTTGGTGGGTGGTCAGGGCTCCACAGGGCCAACATTTCAATCGTATTTGTGACTAAAACATCAAGTATGATCACAGTAAAATAAATGCTGCAGTAAAGTCTTCAAAGTATTTCTGCCTGTTTTGTTTCATAGTTGGTCAATTAAATCGAACAAAGTCAAAGAACTAGGAATCCTATCTAGCCTTTCCCACCTCAACACTGCCTGGCTGGGGGCTGTGTGCACCTGAAGAGCTGAGTGAAAGATTTGTTTTAATAAGTGCTGTGCACAGTAATAAAAGATGGTGTCCTTGTGTTTCTTGGCTGTTCTCATTGTTTTGTTCCACAAGCCAGGTGGTTTTTCTACGTTTTAATTTCACCTGCTAGAGAAGAGAAGACAACACGTTTACTAGACTCCATCTCACAGGCACAAACATGACTCCATCTCACAGGCACAAACATGACTCCAATCGTGTTACCACGGTAACCTCCAGTGGTGGAAAAAGGACCCAGATACATTCATAAAAAATGACTCAAGTAAAAGTCAAACTCACCCAGTAAAATACTACTTGAGTAAAAGTCTAAAAAGGTATTTGGTATTAAATATACTTAAGTATCAATAGTAAATTTAATTGATGAAATAAACTTGTGTATTAAAAGTAAAAGTATAAATCATTTCAAATTCCTGATATTAAAGCTAACCAGAGGGCATCATTCATCTTTTGTTTTTTAATTTATGAATAGCCAGGGGCACGCTCCAACACTCAGACATCCTTTACAAACAAAGCCTGTGTTTAGTGAGTCCTCCAGATCAGAGGCAGTAGGGATGACCAGGGATGTTCTCTGTTTAGTGAGTCCTCCAGATCAGAGGCAGTAGGAAGGACCAGGGATGTTCTCTGTTTAGTGAGTCCTCCAGATCAGAGGCAGTAGGAAGGACCAGGGATGTTCTCTGTTTAGTGAGTCCTCCAGATCAGAGTGAGCAGTAGAGGGATGACCAGGGATGTTCTCTGTTTAGTGAGTCCTCCAGATCAGAGGCAGTAGGAATGACCAGGGATGTTCTCTGTTTAGTGAGTCCTCCAGATCAGAGGCAGTAGGAAGGACCAGGGATGTTCTCTGTTTAGTGAGTCCTCCAGATCAGAGGCAGTAGGGATGACCAGGGATGTTCTCTGTTTAGTGAGTCCTCCAGATCAGAGGCAGTAGGGATGACCAGGGATGTTCTTGCTTAGCATTCAAAATGTAATGAGTAGTTTTGGGTGTCAGGGAAAATGTATGGAGTAAAAATAAAAAATATCTTTAGGAATGTAGTGAAGTAAATGTAGGTCAAAATATTATTGTACTGCTGATAATAATTTTAAAACTTTTTTTTCCACGTTTACTGACACTGGTCTTATTCAACAGGCGTTGCGCGTTCGTAAATTAATCAGTTATTCTGCGCTCTGGAACACGCAGATGAGAGTGCTCTGAAATCAGAGTAGATTAACATAAAACAGCATATAACACAACGTAAAGGGTATAGCACCTTGGTCTACTAATCTGATATTCAAATGTGAAATCATAACAGTAGTAGCATATCAATTTATTCCACAAAAACAAAAACCCACTTTTTCTTAATGGAAAATTAGCATTCGTTTTATTTAACCTCTTGAGATGAAAAAACATGTGTCGTATTAAAGTTGAACATGTGCTCTTTATGACAGAATGTCAAAATTAGGTGAAATTAAAAATGAATTGAATGAATTAATACCAAGTTACACTTCTCAAAACGAGTAGGTGTAACGACCCTGCGTGCTCTGGTCAAACGTAATGCACTAGGGGAATATAGGGTGACTTGGGAGGCAACCTTGGGCTTGCTTCCAATAAGATTATTATTTTCTTAACATGAATTTAAGAAGGGATACAGTATGAACAACCAGATCAGCGAGGGACAAAGATGCCTCGAGGATCCCGTCTTACCTGTCACAGCCTTGGCAATAACAGATGAACTGTGCTCCTTGTTGCCTCGCAACTGCAAATGTCAGAGAGTGACAGACTGTTATTGATCTTTCTATACAAACCCTGAATTACAGTGTGATTGGGAACCAACCAATGTACACCAGTGTGATGATACTAGGGCCAAAACATCTTCCCTGGACAAAGTACAGAATATGGTAACGTCAAGACAGCTAACTTAGCAAATTCACAACAGACTAGTTAGCCAACGTTTGGAAAGTAAAAACAAAACCTCAACGCTGAAGTTAAGCTCCTTTATTTCATAGATTTGTTTACGGTGACTGAATATTTAACTGCACGTAAATGTTGATTCAATGCCAATCCATAACGTGTTATCAGTCATGACTGAGTGGAAGATGTGTTGCGACGTGGCTAACCGTTACTAGCTAACGTTAGCGAACCTTGCAAGGTGAACAATCACTTCAACTTGACATTTCCGTCTATATGTTATTAACAATGAACCGAATCCGTTGTTTTGTACAAACCTGAGTGTCGGTCTCGGGTGGCCATTCCGTATTTATCAGTAAATCATATAAAATGTTCTCATCTTCCACGTCAACGTTGCTATCATCAGCCATGTTTACTTGGATAGTTGATCCGAACTCTGTCACAAACTACGGAATACAGGATGGTACAAAACAAAGAGGACTGTTTAACGAAACGCGGTTTACATTTCGGCATTAAGGCGGTTTTACCAAAGACTATTATAACTAAACCCAAGATAGAACAGTCGTTTCCAATGAGAGAAAATGAATCATAGTGGGCAGAACAAGCATGTAAGAAATGTAGTCCCACTCTGTTTGTTACATATTCTAGTTCTGAAACAGAAAACTGAATTTCAGATTAAATGTTTCATCGAAGAGAATATTTGCAGAATTTCGGACAAAATCCTTCTCTGGTCATCTTCTCCCACTGCCGGCCACTGGGCTTCCTCTCATCACCATATTTGGTAGTAAGCGGAAATGCTTCACATTTTTAAATCGGGTGAAAAATCTGTCTAATTGTTCAATCTGTGTTTTTTTTTTACCAAGGCGGAGTTACAATGAATCAAATTATACACTGATTCATAAGACGTGTCGATGTTTTTAAGATATGTGCCTCATATCAATGATAATGACCTAAAAGAATAATGTACTCGCCCTATGGAAACTACATTAAAAAGTCAAAAGAAACCATTCAGAGGAGCTACTACCGGTTCAAAAAATGCAGCAAAATGTCAGATTTACAGATGTACATTCACATTCAAACTATAGATTTTACTGAGGTACAGTTCACATAAGGAAATCAATCCATTTTAAATGAATAATTAATTTACAGATGTACATTTACAAACAAACCACCACATTTTATTACCTTGTAAAAAGAAAAAAAGAAACTGAACTATATTTTAAGACAATGAAATACTCTGTTTATATTATAAATATGTGTATGACCCTTGTGTACTGTGATATTGTCCTCACATAGCAAAGCTGCAGGCTAAAGTTAAATCTAGACTTGGTTTCCTCTATCGTCATCGCTCCTCTTTCACCCCAGCTGCCAAACTAACCCTGATTCAGATGACCATGCTATCCATGCTAGATTACGGAGACATAATTTATAGATCGGCAGGTAAGGGTGCTCTCTAGCGGCTAGATGTTCTTTACCATTCGGCCATCAGATTTGCCACCAAAGCTCCTTATAGGACACATCACTGCACTCTATACTCCTCTGTAAACTGGTCATCTCTGTATACCTGTTGCAAGACACACTGGTTGATGCTTATTTATAAAACCCTTCTTAGACCTCACTCTCCCTATCTGAGATATCTACTGCAGCCCTGATCCTCCACATACAACACCCATTCTGCCAGTCACATTCTGTTAAAGGTCCCCAAAGCACACACATCCCTGGGTCGCTCCTCTTTTCAGTTCGCTGCAGCTAGCGACTGGAACGAGCTGCAACAAACACTCAAACTGGACAGTTTTATCTCCATCTCTTCATTCAAAGACTCCATCATGGACTCTTACTGACAGTTGTGGCTGCTTTGTGTGATGTATTGTTGTCTCTACCTTCTTGCCCTTTGTGCTGTTGTCTGTGACCAATAATGTTTGTACCCTGTTTTATGCTGCTACCATGTTGTTGTTATGTTGTGGTGCTACCATGTTGTTGTCATGTTGTGTTGCTACCATGTTGTTGTCATGTTGTGGTGCTGCCATGTTGTTGTCATGTTGTGGTGCTGCCATGTTGTTGTTATGTTGTGTTGCTACCATGTTGTTGTTATGTTGTGTTGCTACCATGTTGTTGTCATGTTGTGTTGCTACCATGTTGTTGTCATGTTGTGTTGCTACCATGTTGTTGTTATGTTGTGTTGCTACCATGTTGTTGTTATGTTGTGTTGCTACCATGCTGTGTTGTTGTCTTAGGTCTCTCTTTATGTAGTGTTGTGTTGTCTCCCTTGTCGTGATGTGTGTTTTGTCCTATATATATATATCCTACTCTGCCTTGTTGGCCTCTGTAGTTAGCGTCTGCAAGAGCAGAAAGAGTCTCTTAACAACAAGGAACTTTGGTCCCAAATGAGGACCCAGCCGAGAAGAGATCAACATCCGACGAGCTTCTCCTTCACGTCTCTATGGATTAAAATTACCATTTTTAATATATATATATATATATATATATATATATATACATACAATGATCGCCTACCAAAAGGCAAAAGGCCTCGGGGGCTGTGATAATTTATATCCTTTTGGTAGGCGATCCTGTAAATAAGCATTTGTTTTTCACTATCTTGCCACGTTAAGTAAAGATTAAATAATTGTGTTCCCCATTTACTCTTTATATGGATTTGTTTTAATACCCCCCTCCCAAAAAGGTTTGCTTTTGGATTGGACTATGACTGAAGTAGTGGAATGTTTTTTTGTGTATCTATTTTTGTGTTTTGTATGTTTAATGTTTCCTTTTGCGCATTGGATTTGAAATTGTTTTCCAGTTCACTTCCCGTACAGTTGGTGGCGGCATGCACATTAAATTAGTGAGAAGAAACACGTCACATCCGTTTTTTGTCAAAGTCGTTGGCAAATATGGCAGCGTTCTCTGGTAAGAAATTAAAATATATATTTTACTGTATTCTCACTGTTATCAGTACTTATCTATAAGTGAACACATTTAAGATGGGTTGAAGTCCTTTTTCCTGCCAGTAATGGTTCCCTTTCGTCCACAGAAATGGGCGTTATGCCTGAAATCGCCCAAGCAGTCGAGGAGATGGACTGGCTGTAAGTTATCCGAGGTTGTCTCTCTCTGTCTCTCTCTCTTGTAAAAATGTAAATCCTTAAACCCTTGCCGTGTACCTATGTTTGACCTCTGTATTTGCGTGACATGTTTTGCTAAAATCCATACTTAATTAATAAAACGTTTTTTTTGTGTGTCTATTACCGACCACCGACTGTTTCGTCATATCGATTGACAGCGACTCGTATGTGTCCGGAAGCAGCTTGGGTGCTTGACTGTCGTCGTGAGGTCAGAACGCTCGGTTCAACCTACTCCTCGTCCAGTGTGCGCACCGAGACCGAAACAATCTTTATTTACGCACGACCTGCGCGCACTCCAGAGAGAATTTACGAACGCTTCCGTAATCAGTTTATTCGGCGTCAGTGGTGTATTTTATCTGCGCATGTGCCAACACCGCTGTAGCGCAAACTCCCCTCTGGCGGTGCAGCGCCTTTGAATCTGCATGCAGTCTGTATTGACCGTGCAGCATTTACGTTGATATGGCCGCTCAGAAGTCAGATCATTCATACTTCTTCCGGTTTACAGAGCTGTTATGAAGAAGTAGTCAAGGAAGGAAGGAAGTGAGTTTGTTTATATAGGGCCACCCGCCCCCATCTACTGTCAACCAATCATGTCTATATGGAGCCAAACTCCAAATAAAATAGTCTATGCAAAAACAACATGGTCACTGTGGTGGAAGGTTTATTTTGATTGTTGATTTTATTTATTTGTTATGCTTTTATCAAAAGTCCCATCACTAACCCGATTTCAGATGTGTCCATCCAAACAGGATTATTATGGACATTGTAATGAAACAGGCAGGGAGCAGATCTCGAACCCTCGACCTTCTAGCCCGAAGTCCAGCACTCTATCGACTGTGCCGCAGAAGCTCGAGCACCAGAGTCGATATCCGCACTTAAAAACGCAGGGTCGTTACACTATTGTTATCGCAAGGCATGTTAATAACGTTGTAAACAAACTACTGTATTCATCTGACTGTCCACAACCCTATTGTTATCGTGTGCATGTAACCATGTGTAGCCGACGCGAAATGGCTAGCTAGTCAGCGGTGGTGCGCGCTGGTAGCGTTCCAATCGGTGACGTCGCTTGCTCTGACACCTTTTGTGGAGCGATGGGTAACGCTGCTTCGAGGGTGACTGTTGTCGATGTGTTCCTGGTTCGAGCCCAGGTAGGGGCGAGGGGACGGACTTAACGTCTATACTGTTACACATGCTCAGATTGCCACCCAGTGTTGTAACTGCTGATTGTTGGTTCCAGCCTCCCCACAGACATCCAGGCTGAGTCCATTCCGTTGATCCTGGGGGGAGGAGATGTCCTCATGGTGAGAAAATGGCTTTTTTACATAAAAAAAAAAACGGTTCAACCTTAACTTATAATGACTCCTCCCACATTCCGTGTATTGACTCCATCTGTTGTTGATTCTGTTCAGGCGGCAGAGACTGGGAGCGGGAAGACTGGGGTGAGTGTAGCGCCGTTCCTCCATATGGTCAAATCCAGCGTCTACTAGAGGCCAGGGGGTCGCTGAAACATGTTCTACCAGCCATGAGATCTAGAGGCCTTTAAACACTACCAAATGAAACATAGAGGCCAGGGGGTCGCTGAAACATGTTCTACCCCATTCTACTAGAGGCCTCGCTGAAACATGTTCTACCAGCCCCCACTAGAGGCCCTTTCTACCAGCCTCCTACTAGAGGCCACCCTTCTACCAGCCCCCACTAGAGGCCACCCATGTTCTACCATGAGATCTACTTTAAAACAAATGAAACATTCAATTAGGCCCCTTCCTCTACCCCCCCATTAGACCCATTCTCCTCCTCTACCCTTCCCCCATTAGACCCATTCTCCTCCTCTACCCTTCCCCCATTAGACCCATTCTCCTCCTCTACCCTTCCCCCCATTAGACCCCCCTTCCCCCCATTAGACCCATTCTCCTCCTCCTCCCCCATTAGACCCATTCTCCTCCTCTACCCCCCCCCATTAGGACCCATTCTCCTCCTCTACCCTTCCCCCCCATTAGACCCATTCTCCCTCCTACCCTTCCCCCCCCATTAGACCCATTCTCCTCCTCTACCCCCCCCCATTAGGTCCATTCTCCTCCTCTACCCTTCCCCCCCCCCATTAGGTCCATTCTCCTCCTCTACCCTTCCCCTTAACCCCCCCCATTAGGTCCATTCTCCTCCTCTACCCTTCCCCACCCTTCCCCCCCCACATTAGGTCCATTCTCCTCCTCTACCCTCCCCCCCCATTAGGTCCATTCTCCCTCTACCCTCCCCCATTAGGTCCACCCTCCTCTACCCCCCCATTAGGCCCATTCTCCTCCTCTACCCTCCCCCCCCCCCATTAGGCCCATTCTCCTCCTCTACCCCCCCCCATTAGGTCCATTCTCCTCCTCTACCCTTCCCCCCCCATTAGGCCCATTCTCCTCCTCTACCCCCCATTAGGCCCATTCTCCTCCTCTACCCTTCCCCCATTAGGCCCATTCTCCTCCTCTACCCTTCCCCCATTAGGCCCATTCTTCTCCTCTACCCCCCCATTAGGCCCTTCTCCTCTAACCCCCATTAGGCCCATTCTCCTCCTCTCTAACTCCCCATTAGGCCCATTCTCCTCCTCTACCCCCCCTCCTTAGGCCCATTCCCCCCATTAGGCCCATTAACCTTCTACCCTTCCCCCCATTAGGCCCATTCTCCTCCTCTACCCTTCCCCCCTTTAGGCCCATTTCTCCTCTAACCTTCCCCCTTTAGGCCCATTCTCCTCCTCTAACCTTCCCCTTTAGGCCCATTCTCCTCCTCTAACCCTTCCCCCTTTAGGCCCATTCTTCTCCTCTAACCTTCCCCCATTAGGCCCATTCTCCTCCTCTAACCCCAGGTCCTTGGTGTACAATGTGTTTTCTGTCCATGTACTTGGTTCATTAACAACTAACGGGCCCAAACAATTATACTATTCTGTATTTTCTAGAATTCTGTTTTCTTTTCAGTTTTATTTCTCTCACAATATTACACTTATTTAATAGAGAAACAAGGGAAATATATGTTCTGAGTCCATGTCAGTGCTTAAATCACATCAAAAGAAAGAGGATCGAGTCGTGTTTCTGTTGGGGCTACTGCTGCAACACGTGTCATGGCAGAGTTTGAGAAACCAATTTCCACCGAATTGATATCTACCTGTTAAAGACCTACTTACCTCATTCCCACTCCCACTCTCTTCACTTCCCCTCCTCTCTTCCCTTCCCCTCCTCTCTTCCCTTCCCCTCCTCTCTTCCCTTCCCCTCCTCTCTTCCCTTCCCCTCCTCTCTTCCCTTCCCTTCCCTCCTCTCTTCCCTTCCTCCCTCCTCTCTTCCCTTCCCTTCCTCTCTTCTTCCCTTCCCCTCCTCTCTTCCCTTCCCTTCCCCTCCCTCTTCCTTCCCTTCCCCTCCTCTCTTCCCTTCCCCTCCTCTCTTCCCTTCCCCTTCTCTTCCCTTCCCTTCCCCTCCTCTCTTCCCTTCCCCTCCTCTCTTCCCCTCTTCCCTCTCTAGGCCTTCAGTATCCCAGTGATCCAGATAGTGTATGAGACTCTGAAGGACCAGCAGGAGGGGAAGAAGGGGAGAACTGCTGTGAAGACTGGTGGAGCAGGTATGACAGACAGACATCTCTTTGCCCTGTCATAAGTGCTTGAAGTGTGCCGACTCTCCTTTGTGGCGTCCTGGCCGACTCTGTCCTGTGTGGCGTCTTGGCCGACTCTGTCCTGTGTGGCGTCCTGGCCGACTCTGTCCTGTGTGGCGTCCTGGCCGGCTCTGTCCTGTGTGGCGTCTTGGCCGGCTCTGTCCTGTGTGGCGTCCTGGCCGGCTCTGTCCTGTGTGGCGTCCTGGCCGGCTCTGTCCTGTGTGGCGTCTTGGCCGACTCTGTCCTGTGTGGCGTCCTTGGCCGACTCTGTCCTGTGTGGCGTCTTGGCCGACTCTGTCCTGTGGCGTCTTGGCCGACTCTGTCCTGTGTGGCGTCCTGGCCGGCTCTGTCCGGCACAATCTAGGGAACAACCGTAATGGATTTGTTTCGGGCCGGTACCGATTTTTTTTTTTTTGGGAGGGGGGTCAAGATCAATATTCAATGTCATTAAATGAGGAAATTGATGGCAACATTTCCCACAGACTGCCATGTGATACATTCAGACGTGTGACTTTGGTAAAAACGAACTACATAACATCACGGTCAGATTGTAATTTGAGTGGTAAATGTCTTGATAAACTGGGTACATTAAGATGGTATCGGCCTAGTCAACACAGGTGTATATTGAGTCATTGATCTTGTTTTAGCTGATCAGTGGAGGCTATGGGGGTCCATCTGGGACAAACAGAGCCTTGGGAAAAGTATTCAGACCACCTTGACTTTTTCCACATTGTGTTATGTTACATCCTTATTCTAACATTGAATAAATCATATTTTTACCTCATCAATCTACACACAATAGCTCATAATGACAAAGCAAAAACAGGTTTTTTAGATTTCTTTGCAAATTGATAAAACATTAAAAACATACCTTATTTACATAAGTATTCAGACCCTTTGCTATGAGACTCTAAATTGCGCTCAGGTGCATCCTGTTTCCATTGATCATCCTTGAGATGTTTCTACAACTTGATTGGAGTCCACCTGTGGTAAATTCAATTGATTGGACATGATTTGGAAAGACACACACCTGTCTATATAAGGTCCTACAGTTGACAGGTGCATGTCAGAGCAAAAACCAAGCCATGAGGTTGAAGGAATTGTCCATAGAGCTCCGAGACAGGATTGTGTTGAGGCACAGATCTGGGGAAGGGTACTAAAACATTTCTGCAGCATTGAAGGTCCCCAAGGACACAGTGGCCTCCATCATTCTTAAATGGAAGTTTGGAGCCACCAGGACTCTTCCTAGAGCTGGCCGCCCGGCCAAACTGAGCAATCGGGGGAGAAGGGCTTTGGTCAGGGAGGTGGTAGTCACTCTGACGGAGCTCCAGAGTTCCTCTGTGGAGATGGGAGAACCTTCCAGAAGGACAACCATCTCTGCAGCACTCCACCAATCAGGCCTTTATCGTGGAGTGGCCAGACGGAAGCCACTCCTAAGTAAAAGGCACATGATTCTCTGGTCTGATGAAACCAAAATTGAACTCTTTGGCCTGAATGCCAAGGAGGAAACCTGGCACCATCCCTACGGTGAAGCATGGTGGTGGCAACATCATGTTGTGGGGATGTTTTTCAGCGGCAGGGACTGGGAGACTAGTCAGGATTGAGGGGAAAGATGAACAGAGCAAAGTACAGAGAGATCCTTGATAAAAACCTTCTCCAGAGCAGTCAGGACCTCAGACTGGGGCCAAGGTTCACCTTCCAACAGGACAACAACCCTAAGCACACAACCAAGACAACGCAGGAGTGGCTTCGGGACAAGTCTCTGAATGTCCTTGAGTGATCCAGCCAGAGCCTAGACTTGAACCCGATCTAACATCTCTAGAGAGACCTGAGAATAGCTGTGCAGCGACGCTCCTCATCCAACCTGACAGAGCTGGAGAGGATCTGCAGAGAAGAATGGGAGAAACTCCCCAAATACAGGTGTTCCAAGCATGTAGCGTCATACCCAAGAAGACTCGAAGCTGTAATCACTGCCAAAGGTGCTTCAACAAAATACTGAGGAAAGGGTCTGAATACTTATTTAAATGTTATATTTCAGTTTTTTATTTTTTTTACATTTGCTAAAATGTCTAAAACCCTGTTTTCTACTTTGTCATTATTTGGTATTGTGTGTAGATGTTGATGAGGAGGAAAAAACGATTTAATCCATTTCAAAATAAGACTGTAACAAAATGTACACTGAGATGGACCGCCTGCTGGGTGGGGCGTTAGGAATTCAATGAATGTGACTGGTCGACCGCCTGCTGGGGCGTTAGCAATTCAATGAATGTGATTGGTCGACCCTCTGCTGGGTGGGGCGTTACCGTCTGCTGGGTGGGGCGGAATTCAATGATTGCGATTGGTCGACCGTCTGCTGGGTGGGGCGTTAGGAATTCAATGATTGCGATTGGTCGACCGTCTGCTGGGTGGGGCGGGGCGTTAGGAATTCAATGAATGTGATTGGTCGACCCTCTGCTGGGTGGGGCGTTAGCAATTCAATGAATGTGATTGGTCGACCCTCTGCTGGGTGGGGCGTTAGCAATTCAATGAATGTGATTGGTCGACCCTCTGCTGGGTGGGGCGTTAGCAATTCAATGAATGTGATTGGTCGACCCTCTGCTGGGTGGGGCGTTTTTTTAAATATTTTTTTTTAACCTTTATTTAACCAGCGAAGTCAGTTAAGAACAAATTCTTATTTTCAATGACGGCCTGGGAACAGAATGACGGAACATGGGTTAACTGCCTGTGGCAGTTAACACACAGTCACATCACAGCTAACTACAGCTAACTACAGCTAACACACAGATTTGTACCTTGTCAGCTCTACAGCTAACACACAGTCACATCACAACTAACTACAGCTAACACACAGGGGTTTGAACTTCACAGCTAAACCTTCCGGTTACTAGTCCAACGCTCTAACCACTAGGCTACCCTACAGCTAACACACAGTCACCGCTAACACACAGTCACATTAACACACAGTCACATCAATTCAAGGAATGACAGGAACATCAGCTAACACACAAAACATCTCTGTCAACGGCACACACAGTAACTACAGCTAACACACAACATCACAGCTAACACACAGTCACATCACAGCTAACTACAGCTAACACACAGTCACATCACAGCTAACTACAGCTAACTACATGCTCATTTGTATTTATATCCTTTTATAATGATCCTGATTTTTAAATGAGGCTTTTAGGATCGTCACTTCCGTTCCTTTGCGTGATGAAGATGAAGATGGTTACCAAAACATATGTATTGCACACATCAAGACCCCCCCGCTAGGGGAGTACATAGGGAAATATTCTCTACAGGCTCCCCCCCCAGGGGAGATGACGTTTATATAATGACTGGCTGGGCTGTGGGACAGTGGATGGGCGCATGAATTAATTGGATCTGTTAACCGGTGGTTCCTGTGGAATGTGGCGATATAACTCCCTGCTATCAACCAATCAGCAACCAGGATCCAAACAACCTGTTTTTATAATGTCAGATACTGTTGTATTAGCAACCACACGTTTGTCTGTGTTTCAGTCTTCAACAAATGGCAGATGAACCCGTATGACAGAAGCACAGCGTTCGGTGAGTCAAAGGGCTCATTGTGTCTTCCTGTGGTGAAGGATGGTACATAAGTTATGTTGTAAACACGTTTAGATTTTAAACATGACATTTACTGCCCCCCCCATTCCTCTATCTCCTCCCCAGCCATTGGACCAGACGGACTGTGTTGTCAAAGCAGGGAGTTTAAAGAATGGCATGGCTGTCGCTCTACCAAAGCCATCACCAAGGGTAAGACGCATACATACATACATACTACCAAATGTACACATGCTGCTCCCTCTCTTATCTCTCTCTTTACCTGCCCTCTCTCTCTCCCCCTCCTCTGTCTCGCTCTCGCTCTCTCCGTCTCGCTCTCTCCGTCTCGCTCTCTCCGTCTCGCTCTCTCCGTCTCGCTCTCTGTCTCTCCACCTGCTCTCTGTCTCTCTCTCCCTCTAGGGAAGTACTACTATGAGGTATCATGTCATGACCAGGGCCTGTGTAGGATCGGCTGGTCTACCAGCCAGGCAGCTTTGGACTTAGGCAAGTACCTCGCTGAGTCTACACACAGAGTCCGGTTAAATTCACTGTTGGGCTGTTGTGTTGTTACCATCACTACTGTTGTGTTGTTACCAGGTACCGATAAGTACGGCTTTGGCTTTGGAGGAACGGGGAAGAAATCTCACAACAAGCAGTTTGACAGTTATGGAGAGGTATGCTATAGATTGTCTAATATTTATCTACAGCTATATTCAGTCCCTAATGTTGAAGATTGGTCCTTTTCCGAACAGTAAAATGTTTTCAGTGTGAACTTAAACGACTGTCAGGGAGAATCTGAAATTCACCTGATTTTAGGGAATAGAGTTCCATTGGAGAGACCGTCAGTCACCTCAGTCAGTCACCTGTAGGAGTTCACCATGCTGTCTGTCTCTCTCTGTCCTGTAGGAGTTCACCATGCTGTCTGTCTCTCTCTGTCCTGTAGGAGTTCACCATGCTGTCTGTCTCTCTCTGTCCTGTAGGAGTTCACCATGCTGTCTGTCTCTGTCCTGTAGGAGTTCACCATGCTGTCTGTCTCTCTCTGTCCTGTAGGAGTTCACCATGCTGTCTGTCTCTCTCTGTCCTGTAGGAGTTCACCATGCTGTCTGTCTCTCTCTGTCCTGTAGGAGTTCACCATGCTGTCTGTCTCTCTCTGTCCTGTAGGAGTTCACCATGCTGTCTGTCTCTCTCTGTCCTGTAGGAGTTCACCATGCTGTCTGTCTCTCTCTGTCCTGTAGGAGTTCACCATGCTGTCTGTCTCACCATGCTGTCTCTCTGTCCTGTAGGAGTTCACCATGCTGTCTGTCTCTCTCTGTCCTGTCTGTCTCTCTGTCCTGTAGGAGTTCACCATGCTGTCTGTCTCTCTCTGTCCTGTAGGAGTTCACCATGCTGTCTGTCTCTGTCTCTGTCCTGTAGGAGTTCACCATGCTGTCTGTCTCTCTCTGTCCTGTAGGAGTTCACCATGCTGTCTGTCTCTCTCTGTCCTGTAGGAGTTCACCATGCTGTCTGTCTCTCTCTGTCCTGTAGGAGTTCACCATGCTGTCTGTCTCTCTCTGTCCTGTAGGAGTTCACCATGCTGTCTGTCTCTCTCTGTCCTGTAGGAGTTCACCATGCTCCTGTAGGAGTGCTGTCTGTCTCTCTCTGTCCTGTAGGAGTTCACCATGCTGTCTGTCTCCTAGGAGTTCCTGTCTGTCTCTGTCCTGTAGGAGTTCACCATGCTGTCTGTCTCTGTCCTGTAGGAGTTCACCATGCTGTCTGCTGTCCTAGGAGTTCACCATGCTGTCTGTCTCTCTCTGTCCTGTAGGAGTTCACCATGCTGTCTGTCTCTGTCCTGTAGGAGTTCACCATGCTGTCTGTCTCTGTCCTGTAGGAGTTCACCATGCTGTCTGTCTCTGTCCTGTAGGAGTTCACCATGCTGTCTGTCTCTGTCCTGTAGGAGTTCACCATGCTGTCTGTCTCTGTCCTGTAGGAGTTCACCATGCTGTCTGTCTCTGTCCTGTAGGAGTTCACCATGCTGTCTGTGCTGTCTCTCTGTCCTGTAGGAGTTCACCATGCTGTCTGTCTCTCTCTGTCCTGTAGGAGTTCACCATGCTGTCTGTCTCTCTCTGTCCTGTAGGAGTTCACCATGCTGTCTGTCTCTCTCTGTCCTGTAGGAGTTCACCATGCTGTCTGTCTCTCTCTGTCCTGTAGGAGTTCACCATGCTGTCTGTCTCTCTCTGTCCTGTAGGAGTTCACCATGCTGTCTGTCTCTCTCTGTCCTGTAGGAGTTCACCATGCTGTCTGTCTCTCTCTGTCCTGTAGGAGTTCACCATGCTGTCTGTCTCTCTCTGTCCTGTAGGAGTTCACCATGCTGTCTGTCTCTCTCTGTCCTGTAGGAGTTCACCATGCTGTCTGTCTCTCTCTGTCCTGTAGGAGTTCACCATGCTGTCTGTCTCTCTCTGTCCTGTAGGAGTTCACCATGCTGTCTGTCTCTCTCTGTCCTGTAGGAGTTCACCATGCTGTCTGTCTCTCTCTGTCCTGTAGGAGTTCACCATGCTGTCTGTCTCTCTCTGTCCTGTAGGAGTTCACCATG
This sequence comes from Oncorhynchus tshawytscha, assembly GCF_018296145.1. NCBI lineage: Eukaryota > Metazoa > Chordata > Actinopteri > Salmoniformes > Salmonidae > Oncorhynchus > Oncorhynchus tshawytscha. Next base: position 44,112,019 of record NC_056446.1, on the reverse strand, counting down.
CTGTCTGTCTCTCTCTGTCCTGTAGGAGTTCACCATGCTGTCTGTCTCTCTCTGTCCTGTAGGAGTTCACCATGCTGTCTGTCTCTCTCTGTCCTGTAGGAGTTCACCATGCTGTCTGTCTCTCTCTGTCCTGTAGGAGTTCACCATGCTGTCTGTCTCTCTCTGTCCTGTAGGAGTTCACCATGCTGTCTGTCTCTCTCTGTCCTGTAGGAGTTCACCATGCTGTCTGTCTCTCTCTGTCCTGTAGGAGTTCACCATGCTGTCTGTCTCTCTCTGTCCTGTAGGAGTTCACCATGCTGTCTGTCTCTCTCTGTCCTGTAGGAGTTCACCATGCTGTCTGTCTCTCTCTGTCCTGTAGGAGTTCACCATGCTGTCTGTCTCTCTCTATCCTGTAGGAGTTCACCATGCTGTCTGTCTCTCTCTGTCCTGTAGGAGTTCACCATGCTGTCTGTCTCTCTCTGTCCTGTAGGAGTTCACCATGCTGTCTGTCTCTCTCTGTCCTGTAGGAGTTCACCATGCATGACACCATGGGATGTTATCTGGATCTAGACAACGGACTCCTCTCCTTCTCCAAAAACGGTTTGTGCCTTCCCTTCCCATATTGTGTGTACTGTGTAGGTCAGGGTTCACCAGCCCGGTTCCCGGAGAGAGACCCTCCTGGAGGTTTTAACTTCAGTTTATCAACCAGCTAATTACTAGAGTCAGGTGCGCTAGATTAGGGTTGGAGCCACTGGCATTCAGGCCAAAGAGTTCTTGGTTTCATCAGACCAGAGAACCTTGTTTCACATGATCTGAGAGTCGGGTGCCTTTTGTCAAACTCCAAGTGGGCTGTTATGTTCCTTTTCCTGAGGAGTGGCTTCCGTTTGGCCACTCTACCATAAATGCCTGATTGGTGGAGTGCTACAGAGATGGTTGTCCTTCTGGAAGGTTCTCCCATCTCCACAGAGGAACTCTAGAGCTCTGTCAGAGGGACCATCAGGTTCTTGGTCACCTCCCTGACCAAGGCTCTTGTCCCCTGATTGCTCAGTTTGACTGGGCGGCCAGCTCTAGGAAGTGTCTTGGTGGTTCCAAACTTCTTCCATTTAAGAATGATGGAGGCCACTGTGTTCTTGGGGACCTTCAATGCAGCAGACATATTGTGGTACCCTTCCCCAGATCTGTGCCTCAACACAATCCTGTCTCGGAGCTCTACGGACAATTCCTTCAACCTCATGACTTGGTTTTTGCTCTGACATGCACCTGTCAACTGTGGGACCTTATATAGACAGGTGTGTGTCTTTCCAAATCATGTCCAATCAATTGAATTTACCACAGGTGGACTCTAATCAAGTTGTAGAAACATCTCAAGGATGATTAATAGAAACAAGATGCACCTGAGCTCAATTTCAAGTCTCATAGCAAAGGGTCTGAAAACTTATGCAAATGTTTTTTTTTCCCAAAAACGGTTTTTTAATGTAAATTAGGAAAAAAATATATGTTGTCACTTTGATTTCCGTAGCTGTTGATGGCTTGTTCTCAAAAGGAGATATTTTTTAAGATTTTTATTTTCAATTTAAGGGGAAAAGCCATTCTTCAATCTGAATTGGTTCTCTAGCTGATTGTTACATGTCGCAGGGAGGGGTGTAATGCCTTAATATTTCATCTGCCCTCTGAATTCATATTCATAATATAAACAGGCCTGTTTTAATTTTGTCTGGCTTGCCGTTCCAAATAGGGCATATGGCCACAAGTAAATGACCAAGCTGGGATTTGACTAAACAGTTGATCAGGGTGATTTCTTCACAAATAGACAGGAATTTTCCTTTCTGTGGAAGGAAGATCATATCTATTTTTACTAACGTTCTATTACAATGCATTGTCGTGAGATCGTTTCTTTATTTGGGGATGTGACCCAGTCTCGGGTCCAGTACCAACCACATTGAGTGTCTGTCTTGACTCTGTGTCAGACGGTAGGGACTCCAGGCAGGTACTCTCTCATGTACTGACCTGGGCTCTCTCTCTCATGTACTGACCTGGGCTCTCGCTCTCTCTCTCTCATGTACTGACCTGGGCTCTCGCTCTCTCTCTCTCTCATGTACTGACCTGGGCTCTCGCTCTCTCTCTCAGGTACTGACCTGGGCTCTCGCTCTCTCTCTCAGGTACTGACCTGGGCTCTCGCTCTCTCTCTCATGTACTGACCTGGGCTCTCGCTCTCTCTCTCTCATGTACTGACCTGGGCTCTCGCTCTCTCTCTCTCAGGTACTGACCTGGGCTCTCGCTCTCTCTCTCAGGTACTGACCTGGGCTCTCGAATCTCTCTCAGGTACTGACCTGGGCTCTCGCTCTCTCTCTCAGGTACTGACCTGGGCTCTCGCTCTCTCTCTCATGTACTGACCTGGGCTCTCGCTCTCTCTCTCAGGTACTGACCTGGGCTCTCGCTCTCTCTCTCAGGTACTGACCTGGGCTCTCGCTCTCTCTCTCAGGTACTGACCTGGGCTCTCGCTCTCTCTCAGGTACTGACCTGGGCTCTCGCTCTCTCTCTCTCAGGTACTGACCTGGGCTCTCGCTCTCTCTCTCAGGTACTGACCTGGGCTCTCGCTCTCTCTCAGGTACTGACCTGGGCTCTCGCTCTCTCTCTCTCAGGTACTGACCTGGGCTCTCGCTCTCTCTCTCAGGTACTGACCTGGGCTCTCGCTCTCTCTCTCATGTACTGACCTGGGCTCTCGCTCTCTCATGTACTGACCTGGGCTCTCGCTCTCTCTCTCATGTACTGACCTGGGCTCTCGCTCTCTCTCTCATGTACTGACCTGGGCTCTCGCTCTCTCTCTCTCATGTACCGACCTGGGCTCTCGCTCTCTCTCTCTCATGTACTGACCTGGGCTCTCGCTCTCTCTCTCTCAGGTACTGACCTGGGCTCTCGCTCTCTCTCTCTCAGGTACTGACCTGGGCTCTCGCTCTCTCTCTCTCATGTACTGACCTGGGCTCTCGCTCTCTCTCTCTCATGTACTGACCTGGGCTCTCGCTCTCTCTCTCTCATGTACTGACCTGGGCTCTCGCTCTCTCTCTCTCATGTACTGACCTGGGCTCTCGCTCTCTCTCTCTCATGTACTGACCTGGGCTCTCGCTCTCTCTCTCTCATGTACTGACCTGGGCTCTCGCTCTCTCTCTCATGTACTGACCTGGGCTCTCGCTCTCTCTCTCTCATGTACTGACCTGGGCTCTCGCTCTCTCTCTCTCATGTACTGACCTGGGCTCTCGCTCTCTCTCTCATGTACTGACCTGGGCTCTCGCTCTCTCTCTCATGTACTGACCTGGGCTCTCGCTCTCTCTCATGTACTGACCTGGGCTCTCGCTCTCTCTCTCTCATGTACTGACCTGGGCTCTCGCTCTCTCTCTCTCATGTACTGACCTGGGCTCTCGCTCTCTCTCTCTCATGTACTGACCTGGGCTCTCGCTCTCTCTCTCTCATGTACTGACCTGGGCTCTCGCTCTCTCTCTCTCATGTACTGACCTGGGCTCTCGCTCTCTCTCTCTCATGTACTGACCTGGGCTCTCGCTCTCTCTCTCTCATGTACTGACCTGGGCTCTCGCTCTCTCTCTCTCATGTACTGACCTGGGCTCTCGCTCTCTCTCTCTCATGTACTGACCTGGGCTCTCGCTCTCTCTCTCTCAGGTACTGACCTGGGCTCTCGCTCTCTCTCTCAGGTACTGACCTGGGCTCTCGCTCTCTCTCTCATGTACTGACCTGGGCTCTCGCTCTCTCTCTCTCATGTACTGACCTGGGCTCTCGCTCTCTCTCTCATGTACTGACCTGGGCTCTCGCTCTCTCTCTCATGTACTGACCTGGGCTCTCGCTCTCTCTCTCTCATGTACTGACCTGGGCTCTCGCTCTCTCTCTCTCATGTACTGACCTGGGCTCTCGCTCTCTCTCTCTCAGGTACTGACCTGGGCTCTCGCTCTCTCTCTCAGGTACTGACCTGGGCTCTCGCTCTCTCTCTCTCATGTACTGACCTGGGCTCTCGCTCTCTCTCTCTCATGTACTGACCTGGGCTCTCGCTCTCTCTCTCTCATGTACTGACCTGGGCTCTCGCTCTCTCTCTCTCATGTACTGACCTGGGCTCTCGCTCTCTCTCTCTCATGTACTGACCTGGGCTCTCGCTCTCTCTCTCTCATGTACTGACCTGGGCTCTCGCTCTCTCTCTCTCATGTACTGACCTGGGCTCTCGCTCTCTCTCTCTCATGTACTGACCTGGGCTCTCGCTCTCTCTCTCTCATGTACTGACCTGGGCTCTCGCTCTCTCTCTCTCATGTACTGACCTGGGCTCTCGCTCTCTCTCTCTCATGTACTGACCTGGGCTCTCGCTCTCTCTCTCTCATGTACTGACCTGGGCTCTCGCTCTCTCTCTCTCTCATGTACTGACCTGGGCTCTCGCTCTCTCTCTCTCTCATGTACTGACCTGGGCTCTCGCTCTCTCTCTCTCATGTACTGACCTGGGCTCTCGCTCTCTCTCTCTCATGTACTGACCTGGGCTCTCGCTCTCTCTCTCTCATGTACTGACCTGGGCTCTCGCTCTCTCTCTCTCATGTACTGACCTGGGCTCTCGCTCTCTCTCTCTCATGTACTGACCTGGGCTCTCGCTCTCTCTCTCTCATGTACTGACCTGGGCTCTCGCTCTCTCTCTCTCATGTACTGACCTGGGCTCTCGCTCTCTCTCTCTCATGTACTGACCTGGGCTCTCGCTCTCTCTCTCTCATGTACTGACCTGGGCTCTCGCTCTCTCTCTCTCATGTACTGACCTGGGCTCTCGCTCTCTCTCTCTCATGTACTGACCTGGGCTCTCGCTCTCTCTCTCTCATGTACTGACCTGGGCTCTCGCTCTCTCTCTCTCATGTACTGACCTGGGCTCTCGCTCTCTCTCTCTCTCATGTACTGACCTGGGCTCTCGCTCTCTCTCTCTCATGTACTGACCTGGGCTCTCGCTCTCTCTCTCTCATGTACTGACCTGGGCTCTCGCTCTCTCTCTCTCATGTACTGACCTGGGCTCTCGCTCTCTCTCTCTCTCATGTACTGACCTGGGCTCTCGCTCTCTCTCTCTCATGTACTGACCTGGGCTCTCGCTCTCTCTCTCTCTCATGTACTGACCTGGGCTCTCGCTCTCTCTCTCTCATGTACTGACCTGGGCTCTCGCTCTCTCTCTCTCATGTACTGACCTGGGCTCTCGCTCTCTCTCTCATGTACTGACCTGGGCTCTCGCTCTCTCTCTCTCATGTACTGACCTGGGCTCTCGCTCTCTCTCTCTCATGTACTGACCTGGGCTCTCGCTCTCTCTCTCTCATGTACTGACCTGGGCTCTCGCTCTCTCTCTCTCTCATGTACTGACCTGGGCTCTCGCTCTCTCTCTCTCTCATGTACTGACCTGGGCTCTCGCTCTCTCTCTCTCATGTACTGACCTGGGCTCTCGCTCTCTCTCTCTCATGTACTGACCTGGGCTCTCGCTCTCTCTCTCTCATGTACTGACCTGGGCTCTCGCTCTCTCTCTCTCATGTACTGACCTGGGCTCTCGCTCTCTCTCTCATGTACTGACCTGGGCTCTCGCTCTCTCTCTCTCATGTACTGACCTGGGCTCTCGCTCTCTCTCTCTCATGTACTGACCTGGGCTCTCGCTCTCTCTCTCTCTCATGTACTGACCTGGGCTCTCGCTCTCTCTCTCATGTACTGACCTGGGCTCTCGCTCTCTCTCTCTCAGGTACTGACCTGGGCTCTCGCTCTCTCTCTCAGGTACTGACCTGGGCTCTCGCTCTCTCTCTCAGGTACTGACCTGGGCTCTCGCTCTCTCTCTCATGTACTGACCTGGGCTCTCGCTCTCTCTCTCTCATGTACTGACCTGGGCTCTCGCTCTCTCTCTCATGTACCGACCTGGGCTCTCGCTCTCTCTCTCTCATGTACCGACCTGGGCTCTCGCTCTCTCTCTCTCATGTACTGACCTGGGCTCTCGCTCTCTCTCTCTCATGTACTGACCTGGGCTCTCGCTCTCTCTCTCTCATGTACTGACCTGGGCTCTCGCTCTCTCTCTCTCATGTACTGACCTGGGCTCTCGCTCTCTCTCTCTCAGGTACTGACCTGGGCTTGGCGTTTGAGATCCCAGCTCTTCTGAAGAACCAGCCCTTCTTTGCTTCCTGTGTTCTCAAGGTATGTACACACACACACACACACACACACACACACACACACACACACACACACACACACACACACACACACACACACACACACACATATATTCCATATGTGTTATTTCATAGTTTTGATGTCTTCACTATTATTCTACAATGTAGAAAATAGTAAAAAATAAAGAAAAACCCTTGAATGATTAGATGTGTCCAAACTGTTGACTGGTACTGTATATCTACTTAAAAATCTATGACAAGACTTCAAAATGGCTGTCTAACAATGATCAACAACCAATTTGGCAGAGCTTGAAGAATTTTATTTTCTAATAATCATGTGCAAATATTAGAGACTGAGAAACTTACCCAGAAAGACTCACAGCTCTTAGAGACTTACCCAGAAAGACTCACAGCTGTAATCACTCTTAGAGACTTACCCAGAAAGACTCACAGCTCTTAGAGACTTACCCAGAAACACTCACAGCTCTTAGAGACTGACCCAGAGAGACTCACAGCTCTTAGAGACTGACCCAGAAAGACTCCCAGCTCTTAGAGACTTACCCAGAAAGACTCACAGCTCTTAGAGACTTACCCAGAGAGACTCACAGCTCTTAGAGACTTACCCAGAAAGACTCACAGCTCTTAGAGACTTACCCAGAAAGACTCACAGCTCTTAGAGACTTACCCAGAAAGACTCCCAGCTCTTAGAGACTTACCCAGAAAGACTCACAGCTCTTAGAGACTTACCCAGAGAGACTCACAGCTCTTAGAGACTTACCCAGAAAGACTCCCAGCTGTAATCACTCTTAGAGACTTACCCAGAAAGACTCACAGCTGTAATCGCTCTTAGAGACTTACCCAGAAAGACCCACAGCTCTTAGAGACTTACCCAGAAAGACCCACAGCTCTTAGAGACTTACCCAGAGAGACTCACAGCTCTTAGAGACTTACCCAGAGAGACTCACAGCTCTTAGAGACTTACCCAGAAAGACCCACAGCTCTTAGAGACTTACCCAGAGAGACTCACAGCTCTTAGAGACTTACCCAGAAAGACCCACAGCTCTTAGAGACTTACCCAGAAAGACTCACAGCTGTAATCACTCTTAGAGACTTACCCAGAAAGACTCACAGCTGTAATCACTCTTAGAGACTTACCCAGAAAGACCCACAGCTGTAATCACTCTTAGAGACTTACCCAGAAAGACCCACAGCTGTAATCACTCTTAGAGACTTACCCAGAAAGACCCACAGCTGTAATCACTCTTAGAGACTTACCCAGAGAGACTCACAGCTCTTAGAGACTTACCCAGAAAGACTCACAGCTCTTAGAGACTTACCCAGAGAGACTCACAGCTCTTAGAGACTTACCCAGAGAGACTCACAGCTCTTAGAGACTTACCCAGAAAGACTCACAGCTCTTAGAGACTTACCCAGAGAGACTCACAGCTCTTAGAGACTTACCCAGAAAGACTCACAGCTGTAATCACTCTTAGAGACTTACCCAGAAAGACTCACAGCTCTTAGAGACTTACCCAGAAAGACTCACAGCTGTAATCACTCTTAGAGACTTACCCAGAAAGACTCCCAGCTGTAATCACTCTTAGAGACTTACCCAGAAAGACCCACAGCTGTAATCACTGCAAAAAGTGATTTTAACATGTATTGCCTATTCAAGGGTGTGAATACTGATGTAAATGAGATTTCTGAGTGTCTTTTTTTTAAATACATTTACAAAAATGTCTAAAGTGTTTCACTGTCATAATGGGGTTTTGTGTGAGAAAACAACACGTAATCTGATTTGAATTCAGGCTGTAACACAACAATGTAGATGCGTTGGAGTATTTTTCTTTAGGTGCTGTATATTATACCTTTACAACATTAATATATCATTAATATGTTTTATATTGTTTTGTAAAAGAACGATAAGCCATGCAATTATCTGCATGTATTCATACGTTCCAGACGCGGGGCTCTGACAGACTCACCGTTCCAGACGCGGGGCTCTGACAGACGCGGGGCTCTGACAGACTCACCGTTCCAGACGCGGGGCTCTGACAGACTCACCGTTCCAGACGCGGGGCTCTGACAGACTCACCGTTCCAGACGCGGGGCTCTGACAGACGCGGGGCTCTGACAGACTCACCGTTCCAGACGCGGGGCTCTGACAGACTCACCGTTCCAGACGCGGGGCTCTGACAGACTCACCGTTCCAGACGCGGGGCTCTGACAGACTCACCGTTCCAGACGCGGGGCTCTGACAGACTCACCGTTCCAGACGGGGCTCTGACAGACGCGGGGCTCTGACAGACTCACCGTTCCAGACGGGGCTCTGACAGACTCACCGTTCCAGACGCGGGGCTCTGACAGACTCACCGTTCCAGACGCGGGGCTCTGACAGACTCACCGTTCCAGACGCGGGGCTCTGACAGACTCACCGTTCCAGACGCGGGGCTCTGACAGACTCACCGTTCCAGACGCGGGGCTCTGACAGACTCACCGTTCCAGACGCGGGGCTCTGACAGACTCACCGTTCCAGACGCGGGGCTCTGACAGACTCACCGTTCCAGACGCGGGGCTCTGACAGACTCACCGTTCCAGACGGGGCTCTGACAGACTCACCGTTCCAGACGCGGGGCTCTGACAGACTCACCGTTCCAGACGCGGGGCTCTGACAGACTCACCGTTCCAGACGCGGGGCTCTGACAGACTCACCGTTCCAGACGCGGGGCTCTGACAGACTCACCGTTCCAGACGCGGGGCTCTGACAGACTCACCGTTCCAGACGCGGGGCTCTGACAGACTCACCGTTCCAGACGCGGGGCTCTGACAGACTCACCGTTCCAGACGCGGGGCTCTGACAGACTCACCGTTCCAGACGCGGGGCTCTGACAGACTCACCGTTCCAGACGCGGGGCTCTGACAGACTCACCGTTCCAGACGCGGGGCTCTGACAGACTCACCGTTCCAGACGCGGGGCTCTGACAGACTCACCGTTCCAGACGCGGGGCTCTGACAGACTCACCGTTCCAGACGCGGGGCTCTGACAGACGCGGGGCTCTGACAGACTCACCGTTCCAGACGCGGGGCTCTGACAGACTCACCGTTCCAGACGCGGGGCTCTGACAGACTCACCGTTCCAGACGCGGGGCTCTGACAGACTCACCGTTCCAGACGCGGGGCTCTGACAGACTCACCGTTCCCGGGGCTCTGACAGACGCGGGGCTCTGACAGACTCACCGTTCCAGACGCGGGGCTCTGACAGACTCACCGTTCCAGACGCGGGGCTCTGACAGACTCACCGTTCCAGACGCGGGGCTCTGACAGACTCACCGTTCCAGACGCGGGGCTCTGACAGACTCACCGTTCCAGCGGGGCTCTGACAGACTCACCGTTCCAGACGCGGGGCTCTGACAGACTCACCGTTCCAGACGCGGGGCTCTGACAGACTCACCGTTCCAGACGCGGGGCTCTGACAGACTCACAGTTCCAGACGCGGGGCTCTGACAGACGCGGGGCTCTGACAGACTCACCGTTCCAGACGCGGGGCTCTGACAGACTCACCGTTCCAGACGCGGGGCTCTGACAGACTCACCGTTCCAGACGCGGGGCTCTGACAGACTCACCGTTCCAGACGCGGGGCTCTGACAGACTCACCGTTCCAGACGCGGGGCTCTGACAGACTCACCGTTCCAGACGCGGGGCTCTGACAGACTCACCGTTCCAGACGCGGGGCTCTGACAGACTCACCGTTCCAGACGCGGGGCTCTGACAGACTCACCGTTCCAGACGCGGGGCTCTGACAGACTCACCGTTCCAGACGCGGGGCTCTGACAGACGCGGGGCTCTGACAGACTCACCGTTCCAGACGCGGGGCTCTGACAGACATTCTCTCTTCTCTCCATCTGACAGAATGCAGAGCTGAAGTTTAACTTTGGGGGGGAGGAGTTTAAGAATCCTCCCAAGACGGGCTTCGTAGCGGTGGACCAAGCTTCTGAGGGACATGTGGTCAAATCCAGCCAGACAGGTAGGAGGTGTGGTCAAATCCAGCCAGACAGGTAGGAGGTGTGGTCAAATCCAGCCAGACAGGTAGGAGGTGTGGTCAAGCCCAGCCAGACACATGAGAAACTAACCAATGAATACTGTTTAGCCACTAATACCTCAATAACCCCGCCCCCTTTAGACACATTCCTGAATATTCCAACGAGACTTTCTCCCGTTCTGCTTCCCTGGTAGTTGAATGTGTCTCTCTCTGATGCAGGCAGTATTAAGGTGTCGGAGGTGAAGGCCGCTTCCTGTGGTCCCAAAGCTCTGATCGTTGAACCGTCTAAAGAGCTTGCTGAACAGACCCTCAACAACGTTAACCAGTGTAAGAGATATGTGGACAATCCCAAGCTCAGGTACGGTACATACCTCTCTGTATGTCTCTCTCTGTGTGTGTCTCTCTCTTTGTGTCTCTCATTGGGTCTCTGTCTCTCTCTGTCTTTCTCTTTGTGTCTCTGTCGTGTGGTATGTGTGTGTCATTCCAGAGATCTTCTGATCATCGGAGGTGTTCCTGCTAGAGACCAGCTGGCTGTACTGGAACAAGGGGTAGGTTGGAATTGTTTTAAGAAGGTCAAAAGCAGAGTTGTAAAGAAAAAGCCATCTCTCAGACTTGCCAATAAAAAGTAAAGATTTAAGATGGACAAAAGAACACAGACACTGGACAGAGGAACTCTGCCTAGGAGGCCAGCATCCCAGAGTCGCCTCTTCACTGTTGACGTTGAGACTGGTGTTTTGTGGGTATTATTTAATGAAGCTGCCAGTTGAGGCCTCGTGAGGCGTCTGTTTCTCAAACTAGACACTCTAATGTACTTGTCCTCTTGCTCAGTTGTGCACCGGGGCCTCCCACTCCTCTTTCTATTCTGGTTAGAGCCAGTTTGCGCTGTTCTGTGAAGGGAGTAGTAAACAGCGTTGTACCAGATCTTCGGTTTCTTGGCAATTTCTCACATGGAATAGCTTTCATTTCTCAGAACAAGAATAGACTGACGAGTTTCAGAAGAAAGGTCTTTGTTTCGGGCCATTTTGAGCCTGTAATCGAACCCACAAATGCTGATGCTCCAGATACTCAACTAGTCTAAAGAAGGACAGTTTTATTGCTTCTTTATTCAGGACAACAGTTTTCAGCTGTGATAACATAATTGCAAAATGGTTTTCTAATGATGAATTAGCCTTTTAAAATAATAAACTTGGATTAGCTAACACAACGTGCCATTGGAACACAGGAGTGATGGTTGCTGATAATGGGCCTCTGTACACCTATGTAGATATTCCATTAATAATCTGCAGTTTCCAGCTATAATAGTCATTTACAACATTAACAATGTCTACACTGTATTTCTGATCAATTTGATGTTATTTTAATGGACAAAAAAATGTGCTTTTCTTTCAAAAACAGGGACATTTCAGTGACACTTTTGAACGTGTGTGTATTTTTGCCACTAAACATACTTCCATTCATTTTTTTTTTTCAACTGAAAAAGTTAGAGACTCGAGGGGTCATATTAGTGCGGACTGTTGGGACACGACAGACCTCAGACGAGTCCCGGGACTCTTGTGTGAGTCGTCGAGCAAAACATGAGAAAACCGTCAATTTCGTGAGAGTCAAATCTTTCCATTAAGAGGGGTAGCTTGTAGGCCAAACCGTTCAGACGCTACATACTATTTTGTGTGAAGAATGGTTTTGGAACGTCTCTTGGTCTGATAAACAACTTTGTCTGCAGATACGGAAGTGCGACAGAGGCGATGCAGTGAATTGAGACGAATCAAATGCAACAAAACAACAACTAATCTCCTAGTTTAAACTGACACATTTTTATGGGGATTTTTTTTCTCTGGATGATGCTAATTAGGTTTCCGCAGGGCGCTGACATCGACCTTGGAGGACAACAATTTATGAAGGAGGCGAAACGCTGCTTCATTTCCTGGATAATAAAATGTCCATTTCACTAAAGCAGGTCCGGTGTAGAGAATCGCTGTACCATCTAAACCACTGGGAAGTGTATTTTTCACAACCCAATATAGTATTTTCACAACCCAATATAGTATTTTCAGAACCCAATATAGTATTTTCACAACCCAATATAGTATTTTTCACAACCCAATATAGTATTTTTCACAACCCAATATAGTATTTTCACAACCCAATATAGTATTTTTCAGAACCCAATATAGTATTTTTCAGAACCCAATATAGTATTTTTCAGAACCCAATATAGTATTTTCAGAACCCAATATAGTATTTTTCAGAACCCAATATAGTATTTTTCAGAACCCAATATAGTATTTTCAGAACCCAATATAGTATTTTTCAGAACCCAATATAGTATTTTTCAGAACCCAATATAGTATTTTCAGTTGTTTGACACTGGTGTACAAACATTTTTAAAGTAAAAGAAGCAAAACTTAAACGTAATATCGGGAAACATAGACATTTCACACAGAACAGATCTACAACTCCTTAGACTTGCTTTCAATGAGTGGCAGATCTATAACTCACATTTCTGTTATGATTATTTCATATCTGCAAAGTAGTTAAACGCTGTCAGTTCCACTTCAAGTAGTTGTATAACGTTTCTCCACCTGGCTCTTTCTCTTCCTCTCCTTTCCTCTCCTTTCCTTTCCTCTCCTTTCTTCCTCTCCTTTCTTCCTCTCCTTTCCTCTCCTTTCTTCCTCTCCTTTCTTCCTCTCCTCTCCTTTCTTCCTCTCCTTTCTTCCTCTCCTCTCCTTTCTTCCTCTCCTTTCTTCCTCTCCTCTCCTTTCTTCCTCTCCTTTCTTCCTCTCCTCTCCTTTCTTCCTCTCCTTTCTCTTCCTCTCCTCTCCTTTCTTCCTCTCCTTTCTTCCTCTCCTTTCTTCCTCTCCTTTCTTCCTCTCCTTTCTTCCTCTCCTTTCTTCCTCTCCTTTCTTCCTCTCCTTTCTTCCTCTCCTTTCTTCCTCTCCTTTCTTCCTCTCCTTTCTTCCTCTCCTTTCTTCCTCTCCTTTCTTCCTCTCCTTTCTTCCTCTCCTCTCCTTTCTTCCTCTCCTTTCTTCCTCTCCTTTCTTCCTCTCCTCTCCTTTCTTCCTCTCCTTTCTTCCTCTCCTCTCCTTTCTTCCTCTCCTTTCTTCCTCTCCTCTCCTTTCTTCCTCTCCTTTCTTCCTCTCCTCTCCTTTCTTCCTCTCCTTTCTTCCTCTCCTCTCCTTTCTTCCTCTCCTTTCTTCCTCTCCTTTCCTCTCTTCCTCTCCTTTCTTCCTCTCCTTTCCTCTCTTCCTCTCCTTTCTTCCTCTCCTTTCTTCTCCTTTCTTCCTCTCCTTTCTTCTCCTTTCTTCCTCTCCTCTCCTTTCTTCCTCTCCTCTCCTTTCTTCCTCTCCTCTCCTTTCTTCCTCTCCTCTCCTTTCTTCCTCTCCTTTCTTCCTCTCCTTTCTTCCTCTCCTTTCTTCCTCTCCTCTCCTTTCTTCCTCTCCTTTCTTCCTCTCCTCTCCTTTCTTCCTCTCTTCTCCTTTCTTCCTCTCCTTTCTTCCTCTCCTCTCCTTTCTTCCTCTCCTCTCCTTTCTTCCTCTCCTCTCCTTTCTCTCCTTTCTTCTCCTTTCTTCCTCTCCTCTCCTTTCTTCCTCTCCTCTCCTTTCTTCCTCTCCTCTCCTTTCTTCCTCTCCTTTCTTCCTCTCCTCTCCTTTCTTCCTCTCCTTTCTTCCTCTCCTCTCCTTTCTTCCTCTCCTTTCTTCCTCTCCTCTCCTTTCTTCCTCTCCTTTCTTCCTCTCCTCTCCTTTCTTCCTCTCCTTTCCTCTCCTTTCTTCCTCTCCTCTCCTTTCTTCCTCTCCTCTCCTTTCTTCCTCTCTCCTCTCCTTTCTTCCTCTCCTCTCC
>NC_056446.1:44033000-44093000 GCF_018296145.1 Oncorhynchus tshawytscha | reverse complement strand
AATAGAAGCACATCCTGGTCAGTCTGGGGTCAGAGAGAATAGAAGCACATCCTGGTCAGTCTGGGGTCAGAGAGAATAGAAGCACATCCTGGTCAGTCTGGGGTCAGAGAGAATAGAAGCACATCCTGGTCAGTCTGGGGTCAGAGAGAATAGAAGCACATCCTGGTCAGTCTGGGGTCAGAGAGAATAGAAGCACATCCTGGTCAGCCTGGGGTCAGAGAGAATAAAGCACATCCTGGTCAGTCTGGGGTCAGAGAGAATAAAGCACATCCTGGTCAGTCTGGGGTCAGAGAGAATAAAGCACATCCTGGTCAGTCTGGGGTCAGAGAGAATAGAAGCACATCCTGGTCAGTCTGGGGTCAGAGAGAATAGAAGAACATCCTGGTCAGTCTGGGGTCAGAAAGAATAGAAGCACATCCTGGTCAGTCTGGGGTCAGAGAATAGAAGCACTTCTGGTTTGATCAGGGGTCACCATAGAGTTGAGTAGAGCAGGGGCTTCCCAAACTCGGGCCTGGGACCCAGGGTGCACCTTTAGGTTTTTAGAATTACACAGCTGATTTTAAATAATCAAAGCTTGAGGATGAGTTAGTTATTTGAATCAGCTGTGTAGTTGAAAGATCAGGTGTACCCAGGGGAGCCCCAGACCTGAGTTTAGGAAACCCTGAGGTAGAGGATGTACGGTATCTTCTGACAGCATGAACCCTTAAGGGTTCTCTCCGTCTTATTTTAATTTAAAATATTTATTTTAATACTCTAATTCCTCTATTTCCTCCTCCTTTCTCTCTCCTTTCTCTCCTCCTTTCTCTCCTTCCTCCACTCGTTCCTCCTCGCTCTCCTTTCTCTCCTCCTTTCTCTCCTTCCTCCACTCGTTCCTCCTCGCTCTCCTTTCTCTCCTCCTTTCTCTCCTTCCTCCACTCGTTCCTCCTCGCTCTCCTTTCTCTCCTCCCGCTCTCCTTTCTCTCTCTCTCCTCTCCTTCCACCTCCTCTCCTGTGTGTTTCAGACTGATGAGGTCCATGCTAAAGACAACACCAGACCAGGAGCCAACAGCTCAGGTCAGACTGACCCCCTGCATAAGCCTCCCAAATGGCACCTTGCTTCTAAAGCACCCTGGTCAAAGTAGTGCACTATATAGGGGTCCTGGTTAAAGTAGTGCACTATATAGGGGCCCTGGTTAAAGTAATGCACTATATAGGGGTCCTGGTTAAAGTAGTGGACTATATAGGGGCCCTGGTTAAAGTAATGCACTATATAGGGGCCCTGGTTAAAGTAGTGCACTATATAGGGGTCCTGGTTAAAGTAGTGCACTATATAGGGGCCCTGGTTAAAGTAGTGCACTATATAGGGGCCCTGGTTAAAGTAGTGCACTATATAGGGGCCCTGGTTAAAGTAGTGCACTATATAGGGGCCCTGGTTAAAGTAGTGCACTATATAGGGGCCCTGGTTAAAGTAGTGCACTATATAGGGGCCCTGGTTAAAGTAGTGCACTATATAGGGCAGGGATCACCTCGAATCAGCCGCCGGCCAATTTATTTCCTGAGTGGATGAGGGGGACTGCAACGTCATAATTAGTAGACTTCAAATTGAACACAAGAAGCCCAAACCGATATAATATTTGACTAAAACCTATACAATCACATATCTCTGTGTGGGAATACTTCAACATCTAAGTTGGGGAGCCCTGATATTAAGTTGTAATGTCCTGTTGTTTTCTAGCGTAAGGTTATGGTCTGACCTGTTACTGTGTGTGTGTGTGTGTGTGTGTGTGTGTGTGTGTGTGTGTAGAGATGTGGTCTGAGGCCATCAAGATCTTGAAGGGGGAGTACACCATCAGAGCCATCAGGGAACACAACATGGACCAGGCCATCATCTTCTGTCGGACCAAGATCGACTGTGACAACATGGAGCAGTACTTCATCGTACAGGGAGGAGGTGAGTTATACTACTACTGTACTACATAAATACTACTACAACATGGAGCAGTACTTCATCGTACAGGAAGGAGGTGAGTTATACTACATAAATACTACAATACTACTACAACATGGAGCAGTACTTCATCGTACAGGGAGGAGGTGAGTTAGAATACTACTGTACTACATAAATACTACTACAACATGGAGCAGTACTTCATCGTACAGGGAGGAGATGAGTTATACTTCTACTGTACTACATAAATACTACTACAACATGGAGCAGTACTTCATCGTACAGGGAGGAGGTGAGTTATACTACTACTGTACTACATAAATACTACTACAACATGGAGCAGTACTTCATCGTACAGGGAGGAGGTGAGTTATACTACATAAATACTACAATACTACTACAACATGGAGCAGTACTTCATCGTACAGGGAGGAGGTGAGTTAGAATACTACTGTACTACATAAATACTACTACAACATGGAGCAGTACTTCATCGTACAGGGAGGAGATGAGTTATACTTCTACTGTACTACATAAATACTACTACAACATGGAGCAGTACTTCATCGTACAGGGAGGAGGTGAGTTATACTACTACTGTACTACATAAATACTACTACAACATGGAGCAGTACTTCATCGTACAGGGAGGAGGTGAGTTATACTACATAAATACTACAATACTACTACAACATGGAGCAGTACTTCATCGTACAGGGAGGAGGTGAGTTAGAATACTACTGTACTACATAAATACTACTACAACATGGAGCAGTACTTCATCGTACAGGGAGGAGATGAGTTATACTTCTACTGTACTACATAAATACTACTACAACATGGAGCAGTACTTCATCGTACAGGGAGGAGGTGAGTTAGAATACTACTACTGTACTACATTAATACTATTACACCATGGAGCAGTACTTCATCGTACAGGGGGAGGTGAGTTAGAATACTACTACTGTACTACATAAATACTACTACAACATGGAGCAGTACTTCATCGTACAGGGAGGAGGTGAGTTAGAATACTACTGTACTACATAAATACTACTACAAAATGGAGCAGTACTTCATCGTACAGGGAGGAGATGAGTTAGAATACTATTACTGTACTACATTAATACTATTACACCATGGAGCAGTACTTCATCATACAGGGGAGGTGAGTTAGAATACTACTACTGTACTACATAAATACTACTACAACATGGAGCAGTACTTCGTCGTACAGGGAGGAGGTGAGTTAGAATACTACTGTACTACATAAATACTACTACAAAATGGAGCAGTACTTCATCGTACAGGAGGAGGTGAGTTAGAATACTACTGTACTACATAAATACTACTACAACATGGAGCAGTACTTCATCGTACAGGGAGGAGATGAGTTAGAATACTACTACTGTACTACATTAATACTATTACAACATGGAGCAGTACTTCATCGTACAGGGGGAGGTGAGTTAGAATACTACTACTGTACTACATAAATACTACTACAACATGGAGCAGTACTTCATCGTACAGGGAGGAGGTGAGTTAGAATACTACTGTACTACATAAATACTACTACAACATGGAGCAGTACTTCATCGTACAAGGAGGAGGTGAGTTAGAATACTACCACTGTACTACAAATACTACTACAACATGGAGCAGTACTTCATCGTACAAGGAGGAGGTGAGTTAGAATACTACCACTGTACTAGATAAATACTACTACATGGAAATACAAGGAGGTGTGTTTTACCCTGTCCCCTCCCTCCATTAGGTCCAGATAAAAAAGGCCACCAGCTTTCCTGTGTCTGTCTCCATGGTGACCGGAAGCCCAACGAACGCAAGACCAATCTGGACCGATTCAAGGTCAGCAGCGTCACTTAGCCACGGGCGGGATGTGACCTCACTTAGCCACGGGTGGGATGTGACCTCACTTAGCCACGGGCGGGGTGCGACCTCACTTAGCCACTGGCGGGGTGCGACCTCACTTAGCCACGGGCGGGATGCGACCTCACTTAGCCAAGACTATTAATTGTTTAGAACCAATGAGAAAAAACATCAGTTACTTGATTTGAATTTATGGTTTATGCTGGAGCAGCGGAGGGGCCACGGGGCACTACTCTGGAGCAGCGGGGGGGCCCGGGGCACTACTCTGGAGCAGCGGGGGGCCACGGGGCACTACTCTGGAGCAGAGGGGGGCCCGGGTCACTACTCTGGAGCAGCGGGGGCCACGGGGCACTACTCTGGAGCAGCGGGGGCCCGGGTCACTACTCTGGAGCAGCGGGGGCCACGGGGCACTACTCTGGAGCAGCGGGGGGCCACGGGGCACTACTCTGGAGCAGCGGGGGGCCACGGGGCACTACTCTGGAGCAGCGGGGGGCCACGGGGCACTACTCTGGAGCAGCGGGGGGCCACGGGGCACTACTCTGGAGCAGCGGGGGGCCACGGGGCACTACTCTGGAGCAGCAGGGGGGGCCACGGGGCACTACTCTGGAGCAGCGGGGGCAACGGGGCACTACTCTGGAGCAGCGGGGGGCCACGGGGCACTACTCTGGAGCGGCGGGGGGCCACGGGGCACTACTCTGGAGCGGCGGGGGGCCACGGGGCACTACTCTGGAGCGGCGGGGGGCCACGGGGCACTACTCTGGAGCAGCGGGGGGTTCCCGGGGAATAGGGGGCCATTTGATATCTAGACATGATTAGAGGTATGGTTGGCAGTGGGACCACCAGCCGTTCCTCAAACGTCTCTCAGTAAATAAATAAAATAAAACACTTCCACTTCTATTTTACACTCCTATTTTACACTTCTATTTTACATTTCTATTTTCTATTCTGTTTTCAGCAACAGCATCAAATATGATATTGACTTCCTGTATTATCTCCTTACAGAAACAGGAAGTGAAGTTCTTGATCTGTACAGACGTGGCGGCCAGGGGCATTGACATCCACGGAGTCCCCTACGGTGAGACAAACACACAGGCCATGAGATTAACACACAGGCCATGAGATTAACAAACACACTGACCATGAGATTAACACACAGGCCATGAGATTAACAAACACACAGGCCATGAGATTAACAAACACACAGGCCATGAGATTAACACACAGGCCATGAGATTAACACACAGGCCATGAGATTAACACACAGGCCATGAGATTAACACACAGGCCATGAGATTAACAAACACACAGGCCATGAGATTAACAAACACACAGGCCATGAGATTAACAAACACACAGGCCATGAGATTAACAAACACACAGGCCATGAGATTAACACACAGGCCATGAGATTAACAAACACACTGACCATGAGATTAACTCAGACCATGAGATTAACAAACACACTGACCATGAGATAAACAAACACACTGACCATGAGATAAACAAACACACTGACCATGAGATTAACAAACACACTGACCATGAGATTAACAAACACACTGACCATGAGATTAACAAACACACTGACCATGAGATTAACACACACACAGACCATGAGATTAACACACAGGCCATGAGATTTACAAACACACTGACCATGAGATTAACAAACACACTGACCATGAGATTAACTCAGACCATGAGATTAACAAACACACTGACCATGAGATTAACAAACACACTGACCATGAGATTAACTCAGACCATGAGATTAACAAACACACTGACCATGAGATTAACAAACACACTGACCATGAGATTAACAAACACACTGACCATGAGATTAACAAACACACTGACCATGAGATTAACAAACACACTGACCATGAGATTAACACACACACTGACCATGAGATTAACACACACACTGACCATGAGATTAACAAACACACTGACCATGAGATTAACAAACACACTGACCATGAGATTAACAAACACACTGACCATGAGATTAACAAACACACTGACCATGAGATTAACACACACACAGACCATGAGATTAACACACAGACCATGAGATTAACAAACACACTGACCATGAGATTAACAAACACACTGACCATGAGATTAACAAACACACTGACCATGAGATTAACACACACACTGACCATGAGATTAACTCAGACCATGAGATTAACAAACACACTGACCATGAGATTAACAAACACACTGACCATGAGATTAACTCAGACCATGAGATTAACAAACACACTGACCATGAGATTAACAAACACACTGACCATGAGATTAACACACACACAGACCATGAGATTAACACACACACAGACCATAAGATTAACACACAGACCATGAGATTAACTCAGACCATGAGATTAACAAACACACTGACCATGAGATTAACAAACACACTGACCATGAGATTAACAAACACACTGACCATGAGATTAACAAACACACTGACCATGAGATTAACAAACACACTGACCATGAGATTAACTCAGACCATGAGATTAACAAACACACTGACCATGAGATTAACAAACACACTGACCATGAGATTAACAAACACACTGACCATGAGATTAACACACACACAGACCATGAGATTAACACACAGGCCATGAGATTAACAAACACACTGACCATGAGATTAACAAACACACTGACCATGAGATTAACAAACACACTGACCATGAGATTAACACACACACTGACCATGAGATTAACTCAGACCATGAGATTAACAAACACACTGACCATGAGATTAACAAACACACTGACCATGAGATTAACTCAGACCATGAGATTAACAAACACACTGACCATGAGATTAACAAACACACTGACCATGAGATTAACACACACACAGACCATGAGATTAACACACACACAGACCATAAAATTAACACACAGGCCATGAGATTAACAAACACACAGGCCATGAGATTTACAAACACACTGACCATGAGATTAACAAACACACTGACCATGAGATTAACAAACACACTGACCATGAGATTAACAAACACACTGACCATGAGATTAACAAACACACTGACCATGAGATTAACTCAGACCATGAGATTAACAAACACACTGACCATGAGATTAACTCAGACCATGAGATTAACAAACACACTGACCATGAGATTAACAAACACACTGACCATGAGATTAACAAACACACTGACCATGAGATTAACAAAGACACTGACCATGAGATTAACTCAGACCATGAGATTAACAAACACACTGACCATGAGATTAACAAACACACTGACCATGAGATTAACAAACACACTGACCATGAGATTAACTCAGACCATGAGATTAACAAACACACTGACCATGAGATTAACAAACACACTGACCATGAGATTAACACACACACAGACCATAAAATTAACACACAGGCCATGAGATTAACAAACACACTGACCATGAGATTAACAAACACACTGACCATGAGATTAACAAACACACTGACCATGAGATTAACACACACACTGACCATGAGATTAACACACACACAGACCATAAGATTAACACACAGGCCATGAGATTAACAAACACACAGGCCATGAGATTTACAAACACACAGACCATGAGATTAACAAACACACTGACCATGAGATTAACAAACACACAGGCCATGAGATTAACAAACACACAGACCATGAGATTAACAAACACACAGACCATGAGATTAACAAACACACTGACCATGAGATTAACAAACACACTGACCATGAGATTAACAAACACACTGACCATGAGATTAACACACACACAGACCATGAGATTAACACACACACAGACCATAAGATTAACACACAGGCCATGAGATTAACAAACACACAGGCCATGAGATAAACAAACACACAGGCCATGAGATAAACAAACACACAGGCCATGAGATAAACAAACACACAGGCCATGAGATTAACACACACACTGACCATGAGATTAACAAACACACTGACCATGAGATTAACACACAGGCCATGAGATTAACACACACACTGACCATGAGATTAACACACAGACCATGAGATTAACACACAGACCATGAGATTAACACACTGACCATGAGATTAACACACAGGCCATGAGATTAACACACAGACCATGAGATTAACACACAGACCATGAGATTAACACACTGACCATGAGATTAACACACAGGCCATGAGATTAACACACAGACCATGAGATTAACACACAGGCCATGAGATTAACACACAGACCATGAGATTAACACACAGACCATGAGATTAACACACAGACCATGAGATTAACACACAGACCATGAGATTAACACACAGGCCATGAGATTAACACACAGACCATGAGATTAACACACACACTGACCATGAGATTAACAAACACACTGACCATGAGATTAACAAACACACAGACCATGAGATTAACAAACACACTGACCATGAGATTAACAAACACACAGACCATGAGATTAACACAAACACAACACAGACACAGATAGAACCTCCTTTTCAGGTCCAAGTCGTCCTGTTGCTTTTTAATCCATTTTGACCCTGATCAATGTGTTCCAGTGATCAACGTGACTCTGCCAGATGAGAAGCAGAACTACGTCCACCGCATCGGCAGAGTGGGGAGAGCAGAGAGGTCAGTAATATCTAGTCTGGCGGGGAGAGAGAACAGAGAGGTCAGTAATATCTAGTCTGGTGGAGAGAGAGAGAACAGAGAGGTCAGTAATATCTAGTCTGGTGGAGAGAGAGAGAGAACAGAGAGGTCAGTAATATCTAGTCTGGCGGAGAGAGAGAACAGAGAGGTCAGTAATATCTAGTCTGGTGGCGAGAGAGAGAGAGAACAGAGAGGTCAGTAATATCTAGTCTGGCGGGGAGAGAGAGAGAGAGAACAGAGAGGTCAGTAATATCTAGTCTGGTGGAGAGAGAGAGAGAACAGAGAGGTCAGTAATATCTAGTCTGGTGGAGAGAGAACAGAGGTCAGTAATATCTAGTCTGGTGGAGAGAGAGAGAGAACAGAGAGGTCAGTAATATCTAGTCTGGTGGAGAGAGAGAGAGAACAGAGGTCAGTAATATCTAGTCTGGTGGAGAGAGAACAGAGAGGTCAGTAATATCTAGTCTGGTGGAGAGAGAACAGAGAGGTCAGTAATATCTAGTCTGGTGGAGAGAGAAGTCAGTAATATCTAGTCTGGTGGAGAGAGAACAGAGAGGTCAGTAATATCTAGTCTGGTAGAGAGAGAGAACAGAGGTCAGTAATATCTAGTCTGGTGGAGAGAGAGAACAGAGAGGTCAGTAATATCTAGTCTGGTGGAGAGAGAGAGAACAGAGGTCAGTAATATCTAGTCTGGTGGAGAGAGAACAGAGGTCAGTAATATCTAGTCTGGTGGAGAGAGAACAGAGGTCAGTAATATCTAGTCTGGTGGAGAGAGAACAGAGAGGTCAGTAATATCTAGTCTGAATCTGTGTTGACGATGCTTTTTAGTTCTAAACTAGGTTTCATCTGTCTGGGAAAACCACATCTAGAAAAAGTCAAGTTTCTCTTCATCTTTTAGGATGGGGTTGGCCATCTCTCTCGTTGCCATGGAGAAGGAGAAGGTAAGGCCATCAGTCAGAATATGTGTTGTAATTCTGTGGTCTCAGGTCCACAGGTGGCTGACTCATTCTGTCTGTAGGTGTGGTACCATACGTGTGCTAACCGGGGCAGAGGGTGTCACAACACCAGGCTGAAGGAGGAGGGAGGATGTACCATCTGGTACAATGAGAAGGAGGTGAGGAAACCAATACTACCTCTGTTCCTCTGCTCTTCATACTCCCTCCTTCCATTCTCTCGCTCTCGCTCTCTCTCTCTCTGTGTCGCTCTCGGTCCTCGCTCTACCCCAACCCCCCTCTCCCTCGCTCTACCCCGCTCCCCTCTCCCTCGCTCTACCCCTCTCCCTCGCTCTACCCCTCTCCCTCGCTCTACCCCTCTCCCTCGCTCTACCCCTCTCCCTCGCTCTACCCCTCTCCCTCGCTCTACCCCTCTCCCTCGCTCTACCCCCTCCCTCGCTCTACCCCGCTCCCCTCTCCCTCGCTCTACCCCTCTCCCTCGCTCTACCCCGCTCCCCTCTCCCTCGCTCTACCCCGCTCCCCTCTCCCTCGCTCTACCCCGCTCCCCTCTCCCCGCTCTACCTCGCTCTCCCTCGCTCCCCTCTCTCTCGCTCCACCTCGCTCCCCTCTCTCTCGCTCCACCTCGCTCCCTCTCTCTCGCTCCACCTCGCTCCCCTCTCTCTCGCTCCACCTCGCTCCCCTCTCTCTCGCTCCACCTCGCTCCCCTCTCTCTCGCTCCACCTCGCTCCCCTCTCTCTCGCTCCACCTCGCTCCCTCTCTCTCGCTCCACCTCGCTCCCCTCTCTCTCGCTCCACCTCGCTCCCCTCTCCCTCGCTCCCTCTCTCTCGCTTCCCTCGCTCTACCTCGCTCTCTCTCTCTCTCTCTCTCTCTCTCTCTCTCTCTCGCTCCCCTCTCCCTCGCTCTACCCCTCTCCCTCGCTCTACCCCTCTCCCTTGCTCTACCCCGCTCCCCTCTCCCTCGCTCTACCCCGCTCCCCTCTACCTCGCTCTCCCTCGCTCCCCTCTACCTCGCTCCCCTCTCTCTCGCTCTACCTCGCTCCCCTCTCTCTCGATCTACCTCGCTCTACCTCGCTCCCCTCTCTCTCGCTCTACCTCGCTCCCTCTCTCTCGATCTACCTCGCTCTACCTCGCTCCCCTCTCTCTACCCCGCTCCCTCTCCCTCGCTCTACCCCGCTCCCCGCTCCCCTCTCCCTCGCTCTACCCCGCTCCCCGCTCCCCTCTCCCTCGCTCCCCTCTCTCTCGCTCCACCTCGCTCCCCTCTCTCTCGCTCCACCTCGCTCCCCTCTCTCTCGCTCCACCTCGCTCCCCTCTCTCTCGCTCCACCTCGCTCCCCTCTCTCTCGCTCCACCTCGCTCCCCTCTCTCTCGCTCCACCTCGCTCCCTCTCTCTCGCTCCACCTCGCTCCCTCTCTCTCGCTCCACCTCGCTCCCCTCTCCCTCGCTCCCCTCTCTCTCGCTTCCCTCGCTCTACCTCGCTCTCTCTCTCTCTCTCGCTCCCCTCTCCCTCGCTCTACCCCTCTCCCTCGCTCTACCCCTCTCCCTCGCTCTACCCCGCTCCCTCTCCCTCGCTCTACCCGCTCCCCTCTACCTCGCTCTCCCTCGCTCCCCTCTACCTCGCTCTACCTCGCTCCCCTCTCTCTCGATCTACCTCGCTCCCCTCTCTCTCGCTCTACCTCGCTCCCCTCTCTCTACCCCAGCCCCCTCTCCCTCGCTCTACCTCGCTCCCCTCTCTCTCGCTCCTCTCTCCCTCGCTCTACCTCGCTCCCCTCCCCCGCTCTACCTCGCTCCCCTCTCCCCTCGCTCTACCTCGCTCCCCTCTCTCTCGCTCTACCTCGCTCCCCTCTCTCTCGCTCTACCTCGCTCCCCTCTCTCTCGCTCTACCTCGCTCCCCTCTCTCGCTCCACCTCGCTCCCCTCTCTCGCTCCACCTCGCTCCCCTCTCTCTCGCTCCACCTCGCTCCCCTCTCTCTCGCTCCACCTCGCTCCCCTCTCTCTCGCTCCACCTCGCTCCCCTCTCTCTCGCTCCACCTCGCTCCCCTCTCTCTCGCTCCACCTCGCTCCCCTCTCTCTCGCTCCACCTCGCTCCCCTCTCTCTCGCTCCACCTCGCTCCCCTCTACCTCGCTCCCCTCTCCCCGCTCTACCTCGCTCCCCTCTCCCCCGCTCTACCTCGCTCCCCTCTCCCCCGCTCTACCTCGCTCCCCTCTCCCCGCTCTACCTCGCTCCCCTCTCCCCCGCTCTACCTCGCTCCCCTCTCCCCCGCTCTACCTCGCTCCCCTCTCTCTCGCTCCTCTCTCCCTCGCTCTACCTCGCTCCCCTCTCCCCCGCTCTACCTCGCTCCCCTCTCCCCCGCTCTACCTCGCTCCCCTCTCTCTCGCTCTACCTCGCTCCCCTCTCTCTCGCTCTACCTCGCTCCCCTCTCTCTCGCTCTACCTCGCTCCCCTCTCTCTCGCTCCACCTCGCTCCCCTCTCTCTCGCTCCACCTCGCTCCCCTCTCTCTCGCTCCACCTCGCTCCCCTCTCTCTCGCTCCACCTCGCTCCCCTCTCTCTCGCTCCACCTCGCTCCTCTCTCTCGCTCCACCTCGCTCCCTCTCTCTCGCTCCACCTCGCTCCCCTCTACCTCGCTCCTCTCTCCCTCGCTCTACCTCGCTCCCCTCTCCCCCGCTCTACCTCGCTCTACCTCGCTCCCCTCTCCCCCGCTCTACCTCGCTCCCCTCTCCCCGCTCTACCTCGCTCCCCTCTCCCCCGCTCTACCTCGCTCCCCTCTCCCTCGCTCTACCTCGCTCCCCTCTCCCCGCTCTACCTCGCTCCCCTCTCCCTCGCTCTACCTCGCTCCCCTCTCCCTCGCTCTACCTCGCTCCCCTCTCTCTCGCTCTACCTCGCTCCCCTCTCTCTCGCTCCACCTCGCTCCCTCTCTCTCGCTCTACCTCGCTCCCCTCTACCTCGCTCCCCTCTACCTCGCTCCTCTCTCCCTCGCTCTACCTCGCTCCCTTCTCCCCCGCTCTACCTCGCTCCCCTCTACCTCGCTCCCCTCTCCTCGCTCTACCTCGCTCCTCTACCTCGCTCCCCTCTACCTTGCTCCCCTCTCCCTCGCTCTACCTCGCTCCCCTCTACCTCGCTCCCTCTACCTCGCTCCCCTCTACCTCGCTCCCTCTACCTCGCTCCCTCTACCTCGCTCCCTCTACCTCGCTCTAACTCGCTCCCCTCTACCTTGCTCCCCTCTCCCTCGCTCTTCCTCGCTCTTCCTCGCTCCCCTCTCCCTCGCTCCCCTCTCTCTCGCTCCCCTCTCCCTTGCTCTACCTCGCTCCCCTCTCCCTCGCTCTACCTCGCTCCCCTCTCTCTCGCTCCCCTCTCCCTACCTCGCTCCCCTCTACCTCGCTCTACCTCGCTCCCCTCTCCCTCGCTCTACCTCGCTCCCCTCTCTCTCGCTCCTCTCTCCCTCGCTCTACCTCGCTCCCCTCTCCCCCGCTCTACCTCGCTCCCCTCTCTCTCGCTCTACCTCGCTCCCCTCTCTCTCGCTCTACCTCGCTCCCCTCTCCCCCGCTCTACCTCGCTCCCCTCTCTCTCGCTCTACCTCGCTCCCTCTCTCTCGCTCTACCTCGCTCCTCTCTCTCGCTCCACCTCGCTCCCTCTCTCTCGCTCCACCTCGCTCCCCTCTCTCTCGCTCCACCTCGCTCCCCTCTCTCTCGCTCCCCTCTCTCTCGCTCCACCTCGCTCCCCTCTCTCTCGCTCCACCTCGCTCCCCTCTCTCTCGCTCCACCTCGCTCCCCTCTACCTCGCTCCTCTCTCCCTCGCTCTACCTCGCTCCCCTCTCCCCCGCTCTACCTCGCTCTACCTCGCTCCCCTCTCCCCCGCTCTACCTCGCTCCCCTCTCCCCCGCTCTACCTCGCTCCCTCTCCCCCGCTCTACCTCGCTCCCCTCTCCCTCGCTCTACCTCGCTCCCCTCTCCCCCGCTCTACCTCGCTCCCCTCTCCCCCCGCTCTACCTCGCTCCCCTCTCCCTCGCTCTACCTCGCTCCTCTCTCCCTCGCTCTACCTCGCTCCCTCTCTCTCGCTCTACCTCGCTCCCCTCTCTCTCGCTCCACCTCGCTCCCCTCTCTCTCGCTCTACCTCGCTCCCCTCTACCTCGCTCCCCTCTACCTCGCTCCCCTCTACCTCGCTCCTCTCTCCCTCGCTCTACCTCGCTCCTTCTCCCCCGCTCTACCTCGCTCCCCTCTACCTCGCTCCCCTCTCCCTCGCTCTACCTCGCTCCCTCTACCTCGCTCCCCTCTACCTTGCTCCCCTCTCCCTCGCTCTACCTCGCTCCCCTCTACCTCGCTCCCCTCTACCTCGCTCCCCTCTACCTCGCTCCCCTCTACCTCGCTCCCCTCTACCTTGCTCCCCTCTCCCTCGCTCTTCCTCGCTCTTCCTCGCTCCCCTCTCCCTCGCTCTACCTCGCTCCCCTCTCCCTCGCTCTACCTCGCTCCCTCTCTCTCGCTCCCCTCTCCTTGCTCTACCTCGCTCCCCTCTCCCTTGCTCTACCTCGCTCCCCTCTCCCTCGCTCTACCTCGCTCCCCTCTCTCTCGCTCCCCTCTCCCTACCTCGCTCCCCTCTACCTCGCTCTACCTCGCTCCCCTCTCCCTCGCTCTACCTCGCTCCCTCTCTCTCGCTCCTCTCTCCCTCGCTCTACCTCGCTCCCCTCTCCCCCCGCTCTACCTCGCTCCCTCTCCCTCGCTCTACCTCGCTCCCCTCTCCCTCGCTCTACCTCTTTCCCCTCTCCCTCGCTCTACCTCGCTCCCCTCTACCTCGCTCCCCTCTCCCCCGCTCTACCTCGCTCCCCTCTCCCCCGCTCTACCTCGCTCCCCTCTACCTTGCTCTACCTCGCTCCCCTCTCCCTCGCTCCCCTCTACCTTGCTCCCCTCTCCCTCGCTCTTCCTCGCTCCCCTCTACCTTGCTCCCCTCTCCCTCGCTCTTCCTCGCTCCCCTCTCCCTCGCTCTACCTCGCTCCCCTCTCCCTCGCTCTACCTCGCTCCCCTCTCCCTCGCTCTACCTCGCTCCCCTCTCCCCCGCTCTACCTCGCTCCCTCTCCCCCCGCTCTACCTCGCTCCCCTCTACCTTACTCTACCTCGCTCTCCCTCTCCCTCGCTCCCGTCTACCTTGCTCCCCTCTCCCTCGCTCTTCCTCGCTCCCCTCTACCTTGCTCCCCTCTCCCTCGCTCTTCCTCGCTCCCCTCTACCTTGCTCCCCTCTCCCTCGCTCTTCCTCGCTCCCCTCTCCCTCGCTCTACCTCGCTCCCCTCTCCCTCGCTCTACCTCGCTCCCCTCTCCCTCGCTCTACCTCGCTCCCCTCTACCTTGCTCCCCTCTCCCTCGCTCTACCTCGCTCCCCTCTCTCTCGCTCCCCTCTCTCTTGCTCTACCTCGCTCCCCTCTACCTTGCTCCCCTCTACCTCGCTCCCCTCTCCCCCGCTCTACCTCGCTCCCCTCTACCTCGCTCCCCTCTCCCTCGCTCTACCTCGCTCCCCTCTACCTCGCTCCCCTCTACCTTGCTCCCCTCTCCCTCCCTCCCTCTACCTCGCTCCCCTCTACCTCGCTCCTCTACCTCGCTCCCTCTATCTCGCTCCCTCTACCTCGCTCCCCTCTCCCTCGCTCTAACTCGCTCCCCTCTACCTTGCTCCCCTCTCCCTCGCTCTTCCTCGCTCCCCTCTCCCTCGCTCTACCTCGCTCCCCTCTCCCTCGCTCTACCTCGCTCCCCTCTCTCTCGCTCCCCTCTCCCTTGCTCTACCTCGCTCCCCTCTACCTCGCTCCCTCTCTCTCGCTCCCCTCTCCCTCGCTCTACCTCGCTCCCCTCTACCTCGCTCCCCTCTACCTCGCTCCCCTCTACCTCGCTCCCCTCTACCTCGCTCCCCTCTACCTCGCTCCCCTCTCCCTCGCTCTACCTCGCTCCCCTCTCTCTCGCTCCTCTCTACCTCGCTCCCCTCTCCCCCGCTCTACCTCGCTCGCTCTACCTCGCTCCCCTCTCCCTCGCTCTACCTCGCTCCCCTCTCCCTCGCTCTACCTCGCTCCCCCTCTCCCTCGCTCTACCTCGCTCCCCTCTCCCTCGCTCTACCTCGCTCGCTCTACCTCGCTCCCCTCTCCCTCGCTCTACCTCGCTCCCCTCTCCCTCGCTCTACCTCGCTCCCCTCTCCCTCGCTCTACCTCGCTCCCCTCTCCCTCGCTCTACCTCGCTCTACCTCGCTCCCCTCTCCCTCGCTCTGCCTCGCTCCCCTCTCCCTCGCTCTACCTCGCTCCCCTCTCCCTCGCTCTACCTCGCTCCCCTCTCCCCCGCTCTACCTCGCTCCCCTCTCCCCCGCTCTACCTCGCTCCCCTCTCCCTCGCTCCCCTCTACCTTGCTCCCCTCTCCCTCGCTCTTCCTCGCTCCCCTCTACCTTGCTCCCCTCGCTCTTCCTCGCTCCTCTCCCTCGCTCTACCTCGCTCCCCTCTCCCTCGCTCTACCTCGCTCCCCTCTCTCTCGCTCCCCTCTCCCTCGCTCTACCTCGCTCCCCTCTACCTTGCTCCCCTCTCCCTCGCTCTACCTCGCTCCCCTCTCTCTCGCTCCCCTCTCCCTCGCTCTACCTCGCTCCCCTCTCCCTCGCTCTACCTCGCTCCCCTCTCTCTCGCTCCCCTCTCTCTTGCTCTACCTCGCTCCCTCTACCTTGCTCCCCTCTACCTCGCTCCCCCTCTCTCTCTCTCCGTTCCTCAGCTGCTGTCTGATGTAGAGGAACATTTAAAGTGTACCATCACCCAGTGTGAACCCCCCCCTCTCTCTCTCTCCGTTCCTCAGCTGCTGTCTGATGTAGAGGAACATTTAAAGTGTACCATCACCCAGTGTGAACCCCCCTCTCTCTCCGTTCCTCAGCTGCTGTCCGATGTAGAGGAACATTTAAAGTGTACCATCACCCAGTGTGAACCCCCCTCTCTCTCCGTTCCTCAGCTGCTGTCTGATGTAGAGGAACATTTAAAGTGTACCATCACCCAGTGTGAACCCCCTCTCTCTCTCTCCGTTCCTCAGCTGCTGTCTGATGTAGAGGAACATTTAAAGTGTACCATCACCCAGTGTGAACCCCCCTCTCTCTCCGTTCCTCAGCTGCTGTCTGATGTAGAGGAACATTTAAAGTGTACCATCACCCAGTGTGAACCCCCCCCTCTCTCTCTCTCCGTTCCTCAGCTGCTGTCTGATGTAGAGGAACATTTAAAGTGTACCATCACCCAGTGTGAACCCCCCCCTCTCTCTCCGTTCCTCAGCTGCTGTCTGATGTAGAGGAACATTTAAAGTGTACCATCACCCAGTGTGAACCGGACATCAAGGTTCCTGTGGACGACTTCGACGGCAAGGTGACCTACGGCAAGCGCAGAGCAGCAGCAGGTGTGTGTTAGACGGGATCGCTACTGGCGTCTTTATATTCACTAAAGCTGCCAGATGGTGTGATTCATCCCTCCAGAGAACAGGTTTCCACTGTTCCAGAGCTTTACACCACACCAGCCAACGCTTGGCACGGCGCATGGTGATCTAAGGCTTGCGTGTCGCTGCTCGGCCACGGAAACCTATTTTATGGCGGGGCCGTTGTTGCTCCTAGACATTTCCACTTCACAACACTGACAATGTTTGTCTATGGAGATTGCATGGTTGTGTGTTCGATTTTATACACGGCTCAGCAACGGGTGTGGCTGAAATAGAATTCACTAAGTTGAAGGAATGTCCACATTCTTTTGTGTATATAATGTAGAGCTTGGTTCATTTACATCTCTCTGTCTCTCTCTCCAGGTGGTAACTATTGTGGTCATGTGGCTGCATTGGCTCCTACAGTTCAGGAGCTGGCCAATCTGGAGAGAGAAGCTCAGACCTCCTTCCTTCACCTGGGGTACCTGCCCAACCAGCTGTTCAAAGCCTTCTGAAAACACACCTGCCGGTCAAGATACGCAGTTACACCTGGGCTGACACCAACCAACTTAATGTCCTGCTTCCTGTCCACACACACACACACACACACCTGCTGATTTAGATACGCAGTTACACCTGGGCTGACATCAACCAACTTAATGTCCTGCTTCCTGTCCACACACACACCTGTTCTGACTGCCTGTACAGTGTGCAGGTCTTCCAAAGAGAAGAGACTAGCGTAGCGGCTAGCTAAAAGCTAAAAAATAAACCAACACACCGCTGTAGTTTTGATTTTAGTGCCTGGAGCACGAGCTGTCAGAGTTCAACAAGTCTCTGGTTGGAGATGAGATGGTCCAGGGTCTGGAGCTGAACGTTGTGACTAAAATGAGTTATTATTTCCCTTCTAATAAAATGACCCTAAAATGATCTGAGTTTGATCTGTTAAAATAAAGCGTAACATTAAACCGTGTCGTTTTGGTTTCATTCCACCGATTCACCCCAAAGCATGTTCAATAACACTGAGAAACACAACGTCTAGGTTGGACAACTTGATCTAGAAGATGTCTACTAATACCAGGAACTACGGTCCGCAGGACCTAGCTGTACCAGCGGTCCGCAGGACCTAGCTGTACCAGCGCTCCGCAGGACCTAGCTGTACCAGCGCTCCGCAGGACCTAGCTGTACCAGCGCTCCGCAGGACCTAGCTGTACCAGCGCTCCGCAGGACCTAGCTGTACCAGCGCTCCGCAGGACCTAGCTGTACCAGCGCTCCGCAGGACCTAGCTGTACCAGCGCTCCGCAGGACCTAGCTGTACCAGCGCTCCGCAGGACCTAGCTGTACCAGCGCTCCGCAGGACCTAGCTGTACCAGCGCTCCGCAGGACCTAGCTGTACCAGCGCTCCGCAGGACCTAGCTGTACCAGCGCTCCGCAGGACCTAGCTGTACCAGCGCTCCGCAGGACCTAGCTGTACCAGCGCTCCGCAGGACCTAGCTGTACCAGCGCTCCGCAGGACCTAGCTGTACCAGCGCTCCGCAGGACCTAGCTGTACCAGCGCTCCGCAGGACCTAGCTGTACCAGCGCTCCGCAGTGCTTTCGGAAAGTATTCAGGTCCCTTCCTCATTTTGTTAAATTACAGCCTTGTTCGAAAATCTTAGTAAATGTATGTTCCTCTTCAAGTTCACACAATACCCCATAATGACAAAGCAAAAACAGGTTTTTAGAAATTTTTGCAAGTTTATTAAAATAAACTTATTTACATAAGTATTCAGACCCCTTTACTATGAGACTTGAAATTGAGCTCGGGTGCATCTTGTTTCCATTGATCATCATTGAGATGCTTCTACATGACTTGGAAAGACACACACGTGTCTATATAAGGTCCCACAGTTGAATCTCAGAGCAAAAACCAAGCCATGAGGTTGAAGGAATTGTCCGTAGAGCTCCGAGACAGGATTGTGTCGAGGCACAGATCTGGGGAAGGGTACTAAAACATTTCTGCAGCATTGAAGATCCCCCAAGAACACAGTGGCCTCCATCATTCTTAAATGGAAGAAGTTTTTGAACCACTGAGACTCTTGCTAGATCTGGCCGAACGGCCAAACTGAGTAATCGGGTGAGAAGGACCTTGGTCGGGGAGGTGACCAAGAACCCGATGGACACTCTGACAGAGCTCCAGACTTCCTCTGTGGAGATGGTAGTCCTTCTGGAAGGTTCGGACAGAAGCCACTCCTCAGTAAAAGGCACATGACAGCGTGCTTGGAGTTGGCCAAAAGACACCTAAAGGACACTCAGACCATGAGAAACAAGATTATCTTGTCGGATGAAACCAAGATTGAACTATGTACAGGAGGGAAAGGGGGATACCTAGTCAGTTGTACTGAATGTACTCAACTGAAATGTGTAATCCACATTTAACCCATCCCCTCTGAGTCAGAGAGGTGTGGGGGGGAGGCTGCCTCAACCCACGTCTTTGGTGCCCGGGGAACAGTGGGTTTAACTGCCTTGCTCAGGGGAACAGTGGGTTTAACTGCCTTGCTCAGGGGACAGAAAAACAGATTGTCACCTCGTGGATTTAATCCAGCAAATGTTTGGTTACTGGCCCAACGCTCCACCAGGTTATCTGCCGTCCTTCAATGCCTACGGTGAAGCATGGTGGTGGCAGCATCATGCTGTGGGGATGTTGTTCAGGGACTGGGAGACTAGTGAAGCATGGTGGTGGCAGCATCATGCTGTGGGGATGTTGTTCAGGGACTGGGAGACTAGTGAAGCATGGTGGTGGCAGCATGCTGTGGGGATGTTGTTCAGGGACTGGGAGACTAGTGAAGTATGGTGGTGGCAGCATCATGCTGTGGGGATGTTGTTCAGGGACTGGGAGACTAGTGAAGCATGGTGGTGGCAGCATCATGCTGTGGGGATGTTGTTCAGCGGCAGGGACTGGGAGACTAGTGAAGCATGGTGGCAGCATCATGCTGTGGGGATGTTTTTCAGCGGCAGGGACTGGGAGACTAGTGAAGCATGGTGGCAGCATCATGCTGTGGGGATGTTGTTCAGCGGCAGGGACTGGGAGACTAGTCAGGATCAAGGGAAAGATGAACGGAGCAAAGTACAGAGAGATCCTTGATGAAAACCTGCTCCAGGACCTCAGACTGGGGCAAAGGTTTACCTTCCAGCAGGACAACGACCCTAAGCACACAGCCAAGACAACGCAGGAATGGCTTCGGGACAAGTCTCTGAATGTCCTTGAGTGACCCAGCCAGAGCCCAGACTTGAACCCGATCAAACATCTCTGAAGAGACCAGAAAATAGCTGTGCAGCAACACTCCCCAGTTATTTTTTTTTGTGTACATTTGTCAACATTTCTAAAAACCTGTTTTTGCTTTGGCAACTACTGTATGTAGATTGAGGGGATAGAAATTCATTTTAGAATAAGGTAGTAACGTAACAAAATGTGGAAACAGTCAAGGGGGACTGAATACTTTCTGAATGGACCGTATGTAAAATACCAGAAATAAATCCATCTAATTCCACTAGAGGGCGTCCTTTAATCTCCTCAGAACAACTGACAGAGAATGATACACACTTTATATTCAACCATTTGATGCCTATTATGTAGTATTTTATATTATGTACTGAATGCAGTGGTTGAAGTTCTCTGCGACCGCTTCTGGAGAGAGGTCGTCTTTGAGATCTGGTTTGGCCATAACATATATTCGCAAATAATAATGTACTCAAATATTATGTTCTCTGTTAAGCTTGATTGTGGCTGACACTCCAATGTTCAGATGAAGGGAAAGAAATTGTCTACCCAGTGTCTCCCATCAGGTAGATCACCAGCTGACAGCGTCTCCCATCAGGTAGATCACCAGCTGACAGCGTCTCCCATCAGGTAGATCACCAGCTGACAGCGTCTCCCATCAGGTAGATCACCAGCTGACAGCGTCTCCCATCAGGTAGATCACCAGCTGACAGTGTCTCCCATCAGGTAGATCACCAGCTGACAGCGTCTCCCATCAGGTAGATCACCAGCTGACAGCGTCTCCCATCAGGTAGATCACCAGCTGACAGTGTCTCCCATCAGGTAGATCACCAGCTGACAGCGTCTCCCATCAGGTAGATCACCAGCTGACAGCGTCTCCCATCAGGTAGATCACCAGCTGACAGCGTCTCCCATCAGGTAGATCACCAGCTGACAGTGTCTCCCATCAGGTAGATCGCCAGCTGACAGTGTCTCCCATCAGGTAGATCGCCAGCTGACACCATCTCCCATCAGGTAGATCACCAGCTGACAGCGTCTCCCATCCCACCTACCAGTAACTCACCAAGTAATCTGTTCCATCACAAAACTGTCATTAACAAGCTCCTGGTTTCTATCCAATCAAAGCCACATTATCCCACCCCTGGTTAGCCACTATTGGCTTACAAAGACAAGCATAACATGACATTTATAGAATAAATCCTAGTTTCATGATGATGTCAAAGTCAGGGAAAATGTTATTGATTTTTATCTGATATATAATTGTATTATTTAATGGTTTAAATGCCGTTTTATAGACGTTATGTATTTCTATCAAGCCAAAACTGGAATTTGTCGAAACAAAGGTTGTTCAAAGTATGCTGGACATTTTTAGAATAAATCATATCTAGTTTGATGATTTTGTGACAAACGGAGAATTAGTTATTGATTTGTAACATATCCCTGATAACTGTAATCACTCTTAGAGATTTACCCAGAAAGACTCACAGCTGTAATCACTCTTAGAGACTTACCCAGAAAGACCCACAGCTCTTAGAGACTTACCCAGAAAGACCCACAGCTCTTAGAGACTTACCCAGAGAGACTCACAGCTGTAATCACTCTTAGAGACTTACCCAGAAAGACTCACAGCTCTTAGAGACTTACCCAGAAAGACCCACAGCTCTTAGAGACTTACCCAGAAAGACTCACAGCTCTTAGAGACTTACCCAGAAAGACTCACAGCTCTTAGAGACTTACCCAGAAAGACCCACAGCTCTTAGAGACTTACCCAGAAAGACTCACAGCTGTAATCACTCTTAGAGACTTACCCAGAAAGACTCACAGCTCTTAGAGACTTACCCAGAAAGACTCACAGCTCTTAGAGACTTACCCAGAAAGACTCACAGCTGTAATCACTCTTAGAGACTTACCCAGAAAGACCCACAGCTCTTAGAGACTTACCCAGAGAGACTCACAGCTGTAATCACTGGCAAAGGTGATTCTAACATGTATTGACTCAGTGGTGTGAAATACTGATGTAAATGAGATTTCTGTATTTCATTTAATATATTTGCAAACATTTTTTTTTTAAATCACTTAGTTATTATGGTGTATTGTGTGTTGATGGGTGAGAGGAACATTATAAATTCAGCCTGTGACAGGAACACGTTGAATTCAGCCTGTGACAGGAACACGTTGAATTCAGCCTGTGACAGGAACATTATAAATTCAGCCTGTGACAGGAACATTATAAATTCAGCCTGTGACAGGAACACGTTGAATTCAGCCTGTGACAGGAACACGTTGAATTCAGCCTGTGACAGGAACACGTTGAATTCAGCCTGTGACAGGAACATTATAGATTCAGCCTGTGACAGGAACATTATAAATTCAGCCTGTGACAGGAACACGTTGAATTCAGCCTGTGACAGGAACACGTTGAATTCAGCCTGTGACAGGAACACGTTGAATTCAGCCTGTGACAGGAACACGTTGAATTCAGCCTGTGACAGGAACACGTTGAATTCAGCCTGTGACAGGAACACGTTGAATTCAGCCTGTGACAGGAACACGTTGAATTCAGCCTGTGACAGGAACACGTTGAATTCAGCCTGTGACAGGAACACGTTGAATTCAGCCTGTGACAGGAACACGTTGAATTCAGCCTGTGACAGGAACACGTTGAATTCAGCCTGTGACAGGAACACGTTGAATTCAGCCTGTGACAGGAACACGTTGAATTCAGCCTGTGACAGGAACACGTTGAATTCAGCCTGTGACAGGAACACGTTGAATTCAGCCTGTGACAGGAACACGTTGAATAAGTCAAAGGGTATGAGGGGGATTTTGTTTCTCAGTTAGATTTTTAATAAAATATTAATTTTAAACATGTTTTATTTCACATCCATTAAGTAGACTAACAACCATTTCAGCTTTCAATGTCTTTATTTTCTTAAGCATTTGTTTGATTTCCACAGTTTTTGTCACCTAGATATTTGACATGCTGCTATGTATTAAACTTACAAAAGTCTTGAAAATGATCAAATATTTCATGTTTAACAATAAAATCAAATGGGAACTAGTGGAAAGTATTCAGACCCCTGGACTTGTTCCACATTTTGTTAACAGTTTTATTTAAAAAACATCAATCTCCACACAATACCCCATAATGACCAAGCAAAAACAGGTTTAGACATTTAAATAAGTATTCAGACACTTTACTCAGTACTTTGTTGAATCACCTTTGGCAGCGATTACAGCCTCAAGTCTTCTTGGGTATGACACTACAAGCTTGGCACACCTGTATTTGGAGAGTTTCTCCCATTCTTCTCTGCAGATCCTCTCAAGCTCTGTCAGGTTGGATAGGGAGCATCGCTGCACAGCTATTTTCAGGTCTCTTCAGAGATGTTCAATCGGGTTCAAGTCGGGCCTCTGGCTGGGCGACTAAAGGACATTCAGTGACTTGTCCTGAAGCCACTCCTCTGTTGTCTTGGCTTTGTGCTTAGTGTCGTTGTCCTGTTGGAAGGTGAACCAGTCTGCAGAAATGTGTTGGTCCCCTTCCCCAGATCTGTGCCTCAACACAATCCTGTCTCAGAGTTCTACAGACAATTCCTTCAACCTCATGACTTGGTTTTTGCTCTGAGATGCACCTGTCAACTGTGGGACCTGATATAGACAGGTGTGTGTCTTTCCAAATCATGTCCAATCAATTGAATTTACCACAGGTGGACTCTAATCAAGTTGTAGAAACATCTCAAAGATAATTAATGGAAACAGAATGCACCTGAATGTCAAGCCTCATAGCAAAGAGTCTGAATACTTATGTAAATAAGGTATTTCTGTTTTTTATGTTTATACATTTGCAAAAAAATCCTAAAAACATGTTTTCACTTTGTCATTATGGGGTATTGTGTTTGATTGATGAGGAAAAAACATTTAGGGGTCTGAATACTTTCCGGAGGCACTGTATATATATATATATAATGTATTTGCACAACTTATTTTTTGGCGGGTTTTAACACAAAACATTTCCTTTAACAAGACAGACGATGGAGAGAGTTTTGAGGCCGAGAATGGATCTGCGCTTATAAAAACGTTCTTAGAATGTTCTCTGAACGTTACTCACGTTTTCTTGTGGATTTTATGGAACGTTTTCTCACTAAATAGAACCTGTTGTGCAGAAAAGACTGAAATGAAAAACATTCTCTGAGCTATTTGAGAACATTCCCAATGGCAAACCACTAAAACATTACCAAAATTGAAATTAAATGTAACTTTGTTTGAACGTTTAGGAAACGTTCTGTTGAAGTAAAGAAATATCAAGAAAATATATATGTTTTTTTGTCAAGTTCCATAAATGTGCCCGAGAAAGTTTCAAAGCCAAGCAATTATCCTGCCCCATTCCCAGAAAGTTGTGGGAATGTTGTATAAGGACAACCATGCTCTCAGCAATCTCTAAGAAACATATGGTTCTCAGAACGTTATATGCTAACTGGGGAGTGTCTAAACTGTGCTGTCATCTGACTGACTGGCATAGCAGCATAAAGCGCTTGACTGATGTTGCAGCGAGCAGATGAGAGACAGACAGACAGACAGGAACCAAAGGACAAAGTGAATCTAAACGGGCTGATACTGTGAGAGATACAGCCTCTGTCACTCCATCTCTCTCTCTCTCCCGCTGTCTCTCTGATCACTGAATCCACCAGAGGAAAGGGAGAGAGAGAGAGGGAGAGACAGAGCAACTGTGAGAGAGAGTGAGATAGTGAGAGAGAGAGGGGGGCTAAAAAGATATGGAGAGGAAAATTACAGGAGTGAGAGAGGACAGAGAGAAGGAGAAAGAGGGGGAGTGGAGAACAATGTCTGCATCATGTTGCCATTTTCTCCATGAGAGAAATATCATCTTTATTGGCATGTTTATCTCAGACCAGTAGCAGTAGGTTCGTTTTTCATGTTTCAGATCAATCTGTTTGTGAATAACCATGTAAAACTCCTTATCATTTATCATCTTATAGCTTTCAAATATATTAGTTGTCATACACAACAGCGGTCTGATATGACGGACAGAAAGAACGACAGACCAAAAAAATGACAGAACCACAGACAGACAGAACGACAGAACAGACATAACAGCAGACAGACAGAACGACAGAACAGACATAACAGCAGACAGACAGAACGACAGAACAGACATAACAACAGACAGACAGAACGACAGAACAGACATAACAGCAGACAGACAGAACGACAGAACAGACATAACAGCAGACAGACAACAGCAGACAGACAGAACGACAGAACAGACAACAGCAGACAGACAGAACGACAGAACAGACATAACGACAGAACAGACATAACAGCAGACAGACAGAACGACAGAACAGACATAACAACAGACAGACAGAACGACAGAACAGACATAACAGCAGACAGACAGAACGACAGAACAGACATAACAGCAGACAGACAGAACGACAGAACAGACATAACAACAGACAGACAGACCCACAGACAGACAGAAAGAACGGATAGATGATGCCAGATGAGGACTCCTGTATTTTGAGGTGAGGCGTCCGTACTGATGCAATGCGCATGTCCCAATCTACTGATGGAGCCATCTCACGAACACGCTGGGGGGGGGTGATAGGGCACTCCGTTATCATCACTTCTCCTCACATTCACCTTGCAGTTCCAATTATTCCCCCCCCGTGCTCCCCGACAGCCATGCTGCGAAACTGGGTCACGGAATTTAAAGGAGCAGCGACTCTAACGGTTTACGCCTCCGTTACACGTCTACTGCTCCCCAACCGCTCCAGCACCGCTCCAGCAACGCTCCAGCACCGCTCCAGCACCGCTCCAGCAACACTGTGTTGATGAATCAGGAGACATTCATTGTGATTTTACTGTGGTATATAAAAGGACACACTGTCATATGTACATACACACACATTTTGCCTAACCCCTAACCTATAGACTACACTATAGACTACACTATGGACTATAGACTACACTTTGGACTATAGACTACACTATGGACTATAGACTACACTATGGACTATAGACTACACTATGGACTATAGACTACACTTTAGACTATAGACTACACTATGGACTATAGACTACACTATGGACTATAGACTACACTATGGACTATAGACTACACTATGGACTATAGACTACACTATGGACTATAGACTACACTATGGACTATAGACTACACTATGGACTATAGACTACACTATGGACTATAGACTACACTATGGACTATAGACTACACTATGGACTATAGACTACACTATGGACTATAGACTACACTTTAGACTATAGACTACACTATGGACTATAGACTACACTTTAGACTATAGACTACACTATGGACTATACTATAAATCAAATCAAATTTTATTTGTCACATACACATGGTTAGCAGATGTTAATGCGAGTGTAGCGAAATGCTTGTGCTTCTAGTTCCGACAATGCAGTAATAACCAACAAGTAATCTAACTAACAATTCCAAAAAAACTGTCTTATACACAGTGTAAGGGGATAAAGAATATGTACATAAGGATATATGAATGAGTGATGGTACAGAGCAGCATAGGCAAGATACAGTAGATGATATCGAGTACAGTATATACATATGAGATGAGTATGTAAACCAAGTGGCATAGTTAAAGTGGCTAGTGATACATGTATTACATAGGATGCAGTCGATGATATAGAGTACAGTATATACGTATGCATATGAGATGAATAATGTAGGGTAAGTAACATTATATAAGGTAGCATTGTTTAAAGTGGCTAGTGATATATTTACATCATTTCCCATCAATTCCCATGATTAAAGTGGCTGGAGTAGAGTCAGTGTCATTGACAGTGTGTTGGCAGCAGCCACTCAATGTTAGTGGTGGCTGTTTAACAGTCTGATGGCCTTGAGATAGAAGCTGTTTTTCAGTCTCTCGGTCCCAGCTTTGATGCACCTGTACTGACCTCGCCTTCTGGATGATAGCGGGGTGAACAGGCAGTGGCTCAGGTGGTTGTTGTCCTTGATGATCTTTATGGCCTTCCTGTGACATCGGGTGGTGTAGGGGTCCTGGAGGGCAGGTAGTTTGCCCCCGGTGATGCGTTGTGCAGACCTCACTACCCTCTGGAGAGCCTTACGGTTGAGGGCGGAGCAGTTGCCGTACCAGGCGGTGATACAGCCCGCCAGGATGCTCTCGATTGTGCATCTGTAGAAGTTTGTGAGACCTTTTGGTGACAAGCCGAATTTCTTCAGCCTCCTGAGGTTGAAGAGGCGCTGCTGCGCCTTCCTCACGATGCTGTCTGTGTGAGTGGACCAATTCAGTTTGTCTGTGATGTGTATGCCGAGGAACTTAAAACTTGCTACCCTCTCCACTACTGTTCCATCGATGTGGATAGGGGTGTTCCCCCAAGCCTACCACTGTTGTGTCGTCCTCAAACTTGATGATTGAGTTGGAGGCGTGCGTGGCCACGCAGTCGTGGGTGAACAGGGAGTACAGGAGAGGGCTCAGAACGCACCCTTGTGGGGCCCCAGTGTTGAGGATCAGCGGGGTGGAGATGTTGTTGCCTACCCTCAACACCTGGGGGCAGCCCGTCAGGAAGTCCAGTACCCAGTTGCACAGGGCGGGGTCGAGACCCAGGGTCTCGAGCTTGATGACGAGCTTGGAGGGTACTATGGTGTTGAATGCCGAGCTGTAGTCGATGAACAGCATTCTCACATAGGTATTCCTCTTGTCCAGATGGGTTAGGGCAGTGTGCAGTGTGGTTGAGATTGCATCGTCTGTGGACCTATTTGGGCGGTAAGCAAATTGGAGTGGGTCTAGGATGTCAGGTAGGGTGGAGGTGATATGGTCCTTGACTAGTCTCTCAAAGCACTTCATGATGACGGAAGTGAGTGCTACGGGGCGGTAGTCGTTTAGCTCAGTTACCTTAGCTTTCTTGGGAACAGGAACAATGGTGGCCCTCTTGAAGCATGTGGGAACAGCAGACTGGGATAAGGATTGATTGAATATGTCTGTAAACACACCAGCCAGCTGGTCTGCGCATGCTCTGAGGCGGCTGGGGATGCCGTCTGGGCCTGCAGCCTTGCGAGGGTTAACACGTTTAAATGTTTTACTCACCTCGGCTGCAGTGAAGGAGAGTCCGCAGGTTTTGGTTGCAGGCCGTGTCAGTGGCACTGTATTGTCCTCAAAGCGGGCAAAAAAGTTATTTAGTCTATAGACATAGACTACAATATAGACTACACTATGGACTATAGACTACACTTTAGACTATAGACTACACTATAGACTATATACTACACTATAGACATAGACTACACTATAGACCACACAATAGACATAGACTAGACTATAGACTACACTATAGACTACACTATGGACTATAGACTACACTTTAGACTATAGACTACACTGCAGACCATAGACTACACTATAGACTAGACTATAGATTGTACTATAGACTACACTATAGACTATACTAGAGACTAGACTATAGACTACAGAAAAACTATAGACTAGACCAGACTATAGACTACAATATAGACTAGACACTAGACTATAGACTGCACTATAGACTACAGAAAAACTATAGACTAGACCAGAGACTATAGACTAGACTATAGATTGTACTATAGACTATACTAGAGACTACAGAAAAACTATAGACTAGACCAGAGACTATAGACTAGACTACACTATAGACTATATACTATACTATAGACTATAGACTATAGACGACACTATAGACTATATACTACACTATACACTACAGACTCCTGTGGACAGTGACAGGGCACAGTGAGGTCAGACGGACTCCGATCATCATCATCATCACGTCGGTAATAATGAAACGAAGCAGTGATTCAGTATTCCTCATATCTAAATAACTTCAGGAATACTGTCATGTCAAACAGTCTGTTTATTGTAACGCAGCACATTACAGTTTAAAAACAAACAAAGACGCTTGGACAAAACAACATTCCTGTAGTATAATCTTCAATAATAAGGTTATATAAAAAACATTTAAAGAAGTGTTAAATTAAAAACGATTCTGGGTCAATAAAACGTGTCCCGGATCATGCTCGTAAAACATGAACACAAAGCTCTACCGACAGACCACCACAGACTCCCAAAATACTTCTTCAGGCAATCACGGAAGTACCAAAAGAATGTACATTGTCAGCCTACAGCTGAAACGAACTGTTTGCTGAAAGAGAGAAACCCACAGGTATCCTAAAGACGAACGCCAGGAGACCAAGGGTGCATCTACTTAGGCTGTTGTGGCTTCCTCTCCTAGTCTCCTCTCCTAGTCTTAATCTGAACTGATC
Organism: Oncorhynchus tshawytscha; assembly: GCF_018296145.1. Classification (NCBI taxonomy): domain Eukaryota; kingdom Metazoa; phylum Chordata; class Actinopteri; order Salmoniformes; family Salmonidae; genus Oncorhynchus; species Oncorhynchus tshawytscha. The sequence goes on along the minus strand of NC_056446.1, from coordinate 44,063,577 downwards.
TGAGAACACAGACTTAAGTGAAAACAAAATGGCTTTACTTAGCTTGCACCTGTCCAGCTTTTTCACGTCAGTGAAGATGGAGGAGAGGAGAGATGTCTTGACTATTTAGATGCCCTAAAACATCCGTCCTAATCCTGGCTGACTTCACACCACCACTAGAAGCGAGAAGAAGATGAATGAAAACAGCAGAAGAACAAGAATGGTAGTAATAATAACAGAGTCACAAGGTTTTCAACACTAAAAGGTCTACAGCAACATTTACCAAACTGGGGTCAGACTGATTTGAAAATCAGACCTGATTTGAAAATGGGGGAAACTAAATAAAAACAATAAAAATGACACTGGTTCATAGAAGGGGTTACATCAAACCTCCAGACTAAATGTGTCACTAGCTTTTGGAAGACTGAAAGATAGGAACACAGATGTGTCTGTTCTGACTCCCACAAGGGGGACTGATTAGAACAAGTGGATAAGACCAGGCACTAAATCAGACTGGGGGACTAAATCAGACTGGGGGACTAAATCAGACTGGGGGGACTAAATCAGACTGGGGAGGGGGACTAAATCAGACTGGGGGACTAAATCAGACTGGGGGGACTAAATCAGACTGGGGGACTAAATCAGACTGGGGGAACTAAATCAGACTGGGGGACTAAATCAGACTGGGGGAACTAAATCAGACTGGGGGACTAAATCAGACTGGGGGACTAAATCAGACTGGGGGGACTAAATCAGACTGGGGGACTAAATCAGACTGGGGGGACTAAATCAGACTGGGGGACTAAATCAGACTGGGGGACTAAATCAGACTGGGGGACTAAATCAGACTGGGGGACTAAATCAGACTGAAATGGGCCGTGGCCCCAACCTACCACAGCGTAGGGATTGTATCGGAGCAGACTGAGGGGTTCTGAGTCTAGTTGGTATTACAGAAGAAGAGGATATATCTACAATAAATATCATTAAAATCCTCCACTATACAAAGCTGAGGTTATTTATAAAAAGTATAAATAACAACTTATTCCTATATTAATAGTAGAATGTAACCGTGCCTAAGGTTCAGCGTCTCATGGAAGAGGGGTGTCTCCTAAGGTTCAGCGTCTCATGGAAGAGGGGTGTCTCCTAAGGTTCAGCGTCTCATGGAAGAGGGGTGTCTCCTAAGGTTCAGCGTCTCATGGAAGAGGGGTGTCTCCTAAGGTTCAGCGTCTCATGGAAGAGGGGTGTCTCCTAAGGTTCAGCGTCTCATGGAAGAGGGGTGTCTCCTAAGGTTCAGCGTCTCATGGAAGAGGGGTGTCTCCTAAGGTTCAGCGTCTCATGGAAGAGGGGTGTCTCCTAAGGTTCAGCGTCTCATGGAAGAGGGGTGTCTCCTAAGGTTCAGCGTCTCATGGAAGAGGGGTGTCTCCTAAGGTTCAGTCTCATGGGAGGGGTGTCTCCTAAGGTTCAGCGTCTCATGGAAGAGGGGTGTCTCTAAGGTTCAGCGTCTCATGGAAGAGGGGTGTCTCCTAAGGTTCAGCGTCTCATGGAAGAGGGGTGTCTCCTAAGGTTCAGCGTCTCATGGAAGAGGGGTGTCTCCTAAGGTTCAGCGTCTCATGGAAGAGGGGTGTCTCCTAAGGTTCAGCGTCTCATGGAAGAGGGGTGTCTCCTAAGGTTCAGCGTCTCATGGAAGAGGGGTGTCTCCTAAGGTTCAGCGTCTCATGGAAGAGGGGTGTCTCTAAGGTTCAGCGTCTCATGGAAGAGGGGTGTCTCCTAAGGTTCAGCGTCTCATGGAAGAGGGGTGTCTCCTAAGGTTCAGCGTCTCATGGAAGAGGGGTCTCTCCGAAGGTTATATTCTGTCACACAGATGATGCCTCTATATGTTTGACATCACATGACCTATGACCCCTGTACCGAGGTGAGTGAACCAGGCATTTAAAATGTCATTTCAGAGTTCTGACAGTGTTGTACTTGTGCTTGCCACATACTGTAAAGCAGCGATGTTAGGTTGTTACGTCACTAACTCTCAACAGGAAGTGACATCATTGACTATCAACATGAAATTACAATTAACTGTCAACAGGAAATGGCTGCGGAGAAACCAGCGGACGTTGTGTGACGTGACCAGCTCAAGACCGTCAATCATATAGGTTTTTGTAGTCCATTCAACAGGAACAACTACATTACCCATCAGGCCTAGCTTCAGTGAGGACAGTCCTAGAGCAGAGGGTGAATGGCTTTTTACCCTTCAGAAATGTAGTGTGTTCTGGAAACCTCCTAAACTCCCTACTCCTTCTGTTTCTGCAGATCTGAAGAGACTGGATAGGTATACATCAGCAACATGGTGATGGCTTCAATAGCCTCCCTATGGACATAGAGAAACTACTGCCATATTGCTTATACCTATTCAGTCCCTGTAGATCTGTAGATGTTGCAGGGGATAGGATAGTGGGGATTCAGACTGAAGACCAGTGGTGTATTCATTAGTCACTGTTGCAAAACGTTTTGACAATGGAAGACGGTTTGCAACGAAAAATGAGAGTTTCTATTGGACAAATTCAGATAAGTCCCTCCCGTTTGGTTTGCTTCTGTTTGGTTCCTAGTGAATACACCCCAGAGAGATTCCCCCTGTAGATGACCTGACGAGAACCATAACAGGATGTCATAGTATTACAGTATTGCAAAGAAACATCATAATGTCACATCAAAGAAACATCATAATGGTTTTATAAAAAATATCACATTGGTTACATGACTTGCCAAGTTAAATAAAGGTTAAAGGCTATAAAGTATTGTGTTTTATCCCTAAGTTATGTCAATAAATCCAGCTCCCAATAAATCCAGCTCCCTAAGCTATGTTAATAAATCCAGCTCCCTAAACTGTCAATAAATCCAGCTCCCTAAGCTATGTCAATAAATCCAGCTCCCAATAAATCCAGCTCCCAATAAATCTAGCTCCCCAAACTATGTTAATAAATCCAGCTCCCTAAACTGTCAATAAATCCAGCTCCCTAAACTGTCAATAAATCCAGCTCCCTAAGCTATGTCAATAAATCCAGCTCCCTAAACTATGTCAATAAATCCAGCTCCCTAAGTTATGTCAATAAATCCAGCTCCCTAAGCTATGTCAATAAATCCAGCTCCCTAAGTTATGTCAATAAATCCAGCTCCCTAAGCTATGTCAATTAATCCAGCTCCCTAAACTGTCAATAAATCCATCTTCCTAAACTATGTCAATAAATCAAGCTCCCTAAGCTACGTCAATAAATCCAGCTCCTGAAGCTATGTCAATAAATCCAGCTCCCTAAGCTATGTCAATAAATCCAGCTCGCAATAAATCCAGCTCCCTAAGCTATGTCAATAAATCCAGCTCCCTATACTGTCAATAAGTCCAGCACCCTAAGCTAAGTCAATAAATCCAGCTCCCTAAGCTATGTCAATAAATCCATCTCCCTAAACTATGTCAATAAATCCAGCTCCATAAGCACGTCAATAAATCCAGCTCCCTAAGCTATGTCAATAAATCCAGCTCCCTAAACTGTTAATAAATCCAGCTCCCCAAACTATGTCAATAATTCCAGCTCCCAATAAATCAGGCTCCCCAAACTATGTCAATAATTCCAGCTCCCAATAAATCTAGCTCCCCAAACTATGTCAATAAATCCAGCTCCCTAAACTATGTCAATAAATCCAGCTCCCTAAGCTACGTCAATTAATCCAGCTCCCTAAGCTATGTCAATAAATCCAGCTCCCAATAAATCCAGCTCCCTAAGCTATGTTAATAAATCCAGCTCCCTAAACTGTCAATAAATCCAGCTCCCTAAACTGTCAATAAATCCAGCTCCCTAAGCTATGTCAATAAATCCAGCTCCCTAAGCTACGTCAATAAATCCAGCTCCCTAAACTATGTCAATAAATCCAGCTCCCTAAGCTACGTCAATAAATCCAGCTCCCTAAACTATGTCAATAAATCCAGCTCCCTAAGCTATGTCAATAAATCCAGCTCCCTAAACTATGTCAATAAATCCAGCTCCCTAAGTTATGTCAATAAATCAAGCTCCCTAAACTATGTCAATAAATCCAGCTCCCTAAACTGTCAATAAATCCATCTCCCTAAACTATGTCAATAAATCAAGCTCCCTAAGCTACGTCAATAAATCCAGCTCCCGAAGCTATGTCAATAAATCCAGCTCCCTAAACTATGTCAATAAATCCAGCTCCCTAAACTGTCAATAAATCCATCTCCCTAAACTATGCCAATAAATCCATCTCCCTAAACTGTCAATAAATCCATCTCCCTAATCTATGTCAATAAATCAAGCTCCCTAAACTATGTCAATAAATCCAGCTCCCTAAACTGTCAATAAATCAAGCTCCCTAAGCTATGTCAATAAATCCATCTCCCTAAGCTATGTCAATAAATCCAGCTCCCTAAACTATCTCAATAAATCCAGCTCCCTAAACTATGTCAATAAATCCAGCTCCCTAAGTTACATCAAGAAATCAAGCTCCCTAAGATACGTCAATAAATCCAGCTCCTGAAGCTATGTCAATAAATCCAGCTCCCTAAACTATGTCAATAAATCCAGCTCGCAATAAATCCAGCTCCCTAAGCTATGTCAATAAATCCAGCTCCCTATACTGTCAATAAGTCCAGCTCCCTAAGCTACGTCAATAAATCCAGCTCCCTAAGCTATGTCAATAAATCCAGCTCCCTAAACTGTTAATAAATCCAGCTCCCCAAACTATGTCAATAATTCCAGCTCCCAATAATCAGGCTCCCCAAACTATGTCAATAATTCCAGCTCCCAATAAATCTAGCTCCACAAACTATGTCAATAAATCCAGCTCCCTAAACTATGTCAATAAATCCAGCTCCCAATAAATCCAGCTCCCTAAGCTATGTTAATAAATCCAGCTCCCTAAACGGTCAATAAATCCAGCTCCCTAAGCTATGTCAATAAATCCAGCTCCCAATAAATCCAGCTCCCTAAGCTATGTTAATAAATCCAGCTCCCTAAACTGTCAATAAATCCAGCTCCCTAAACTGTCAATAAATCCAGCTCCCTAAGCTATGTCAATAAATCCAGCTCCCTAAACTATGTCAATAAATCCAGCTCCCTAAACTATGTCAATAAATCAAGCTCCTAAGCTACGGCAATAAATCCAGCTCTAAGAAGCTATGTCAATAAATCAAGGTCCCTAAGCTATGTCAATAAATCCAGCTCCCTAAACTATGTCAATAAATCCAGCTCCTAAGTTACATCAAGAAATCAAGCTCCCTAAGCTACGTCAATAAATCCAGCTCCTGAAGCTATGTCAATAAATCCAGCTCCTAAACTATGTCAATAAATCCAGCTCCCCAAACTATGTCAATAATTCCAGCTCCCAATAAATCTAGCTCCACAAACTGTCAATAAATCCAGCTCCCTAAACTATGTCAATAAATGCAGCTCCCAATAAATCCAGCTCCCTAAGCTATGTTAATAAATCCAGCTCCCTAAACTGTCAATAAATCCAGCTCCCTAAGCTATGTCAATAAATCCAGCTCCCTAAACTATGTCAATAAATCCAGCTCCCTAAGTTATGTCAATAAATCCAGCTCCCTAAGCTACGTCAATAAATCCAGCTCCCTAAACTATGTCAATAAATCCAGCTCCTAAGCTATGTCAATAAATCCAGCTCCCTAAGTTATGTCAATAAATCAAGCTCCCTAAACTATGTCAATAAATCCAGCTCCCTAAACTGTCAATAAATCCATCTCCCTAAACTATGTCAATAAATCAAGCTCCCTAAGCTATGTCAATAAATCCATCTCCCTAAACTATGTCAATAAATCCAGCTCCCCAAACTATCTCAATAAATCCAGCTCCCAAAGCTATGTCAATAAATCAAGCTCCCTAAGCTATGTCAATAAATCTAGCTCCCGAAGCTACATCAATAAATCAAGCTTACTGAGCTATATCAATAAATCCAGCTCCCAATAAATCCAGCTCCTAAGCTATGTCAATAAATCCAGCTCCCTAAACTGTTAATAAATCCAGTTTCCAACAAATCCAGCTCCCTAAACTGTCAATAAATCCAGCTCCCTAAACTATGTCAATAAATCCAGCTCCCAATAAATCCAGCTCCCTAAACTGTCAATAAATCCAGCTCCATAAGCTACGTCAATAAATCCATCTCCCTAAACTATGTCAATAAATCCAGCTCCCCAAACTATGTCAATAATTCCAGCTCCCAATAAATCTAGCTCCACAAACTATGTCAATAAATCCAGCTCCCTAAACTATGTCAATAAATGCAGCTCCCAATAAATCCAGCTCCCTAAACTATGTTAATAAATCCAGCTCCCTAAACTGTCAATAAATCCAGCTCCCTAAGCTATGTCAATAAATCCAGCTCCCTAAACTATGTCAATAAATCCAGCTCCTGAAGCTATGTCAATAAATCCAGCTCCCTAAACTATGTCAATAAATCCAGCTCCCTAAACTGTCAATAAATCCAGCTCCCTAAGCTATGTCAATAAATCCATCTCCCTAAGCTATGTCAATAAATCCAGCTCCCTAAACTGTCAATAAATCCATCTCCCTAAACTATGTCAATAAATCAAGCTCCCTAAGCTATGTCAATAAATCCATCTCCCTAAACTATGTCAATAAATCCAGCTCCCCAAACTATGTCAATAATTCCAGCTCCCTATAAATCCAGCTCCCTAAACTGTCAATAAATCCAGCTCCCTAAACTGTCAATAAATCCAGCTCCTAAACTATGTCAATAATTCCAGCTCCCAATAAATCCAGCTCCCTAAACTATTTCAATAAATCCAGCTCCCTAAACTATGTCAATAAATCCAGCCCCTAAGCTATGCCAATAAATCCAGCTCCCAATAAATCCATCTCCCTAAGCCATGTCAATAAATCCAGCTCACTAAACTGTCAATAAATCCAGCTCCCTAAACTGTCAATAAATCCAGCTCTCTAAGCTATGTCAATAAATCCAACTCCCAATAAATCCAGCTCCCTAAGCTACATCAATAAATCCAGCTCCCTAAGCTACGTCAATAAATCCAGCTCCCTAAACCATGTCAATAAATCCAGCTCCCTAAGCTACGTCAATAAATCCATCTCCCTAAGCCACGTCAATAAGTCCAGCTCCCTAAGCTACGTCAATAAATCCAGCTCCCTAAGCTATGTCAATAAATCCAGCCCCCTAAGCTACATCAATAAATCCAGCTCCATAAGTTACGTCAATAAATCAAGCTCCTAAGCTACGTCAAAAAATCAAGCTCCCTAAGCTACGTCAATAAATCCAGCTCCCGAAGCTATATCAATAAATCTAGCTCCCTAAGATATGTCAATAAATCTAGCTCCCGAAGCTACATCAATAAATCAAGCTTACTGAGCTATATCAATAAATCCAGCTCCCAATAAATCCAGCTCCCTAAACTATGTCAATAAATCCAGCTCCCTAAACTGTCAATAAATCCAGCTCCCTAAACTATGCCAATAAATCCAGCTTCCTAAACTATGTCATTAAATCCAGCTCCCTAAGCTGTCAATAAATCCAGCTCCCAATAAATCCAGCTCCCTAAACTGTCAATAAATCCAGCTCCCTAAACTATGTCATTAAATCCAGCTCCCTAAGCTGTCAATAAATCCAGCTCCCAATAAATCCAGCTCCCTAAACTATGTCAATAAATCCAGCTCCCTAAACTGTCAATAAATCCAGCTCCCTAAGATATGTCAATAAATCCAACTCCCAATAAATCCAGCTCCCTAAGCTATGTCAATAAATCTAGCTCCCTAAGCTATGTCAATAAATCTAGCTCCCTAAGCTATGTCAATATTTCAAGCTCCCGAAGCTACGTCAATAAATCAAGCTTCCTGAGCTACGTCAAAAATAAAGCTCCCTAAGCTACATCAATAAATCCAACCCCTAAGTTATGTCAATAAATCCAGCTCCCGAAGCTATGTCAATAAATCTAGCTCCCTAAGCTATGTCAATAAATCCGGCTCCCTAAACTATGTCAATAAATCCAGCTCCTAAGCTATGTCAATAAATCCAGCTCCTAAGCTATGTCAATAAATCCAGCTCCCAATAAATCTAGCTCCCTAAGCTATGTCAATAAATCCAGCTCCCTAAGCTATGTCAATAAATCCTAATTCAAACAATTGGGGATGTAGCTAAGTAATATTGTAAATATACTGAACAGAAATACTGTAAATATACTAAACAAACATACTGTAAATATACTGAACAAACATATTGTAAATATACTGAACAAAAATATAAACACAACAAATTAAAACTTTTCAGTCAATTTAAATAAATAAATTAGCCCCTAATTTTTGGAATACAGATATGTAGCTGATGGTCGTAGATACCTTTAAAAAAGGTAGGGACGTGGCTCAGATCCAGTCAGTATCTGGTCTGATTACCATTTGCCTCATGCAGCACGACACATCACCTTGGCATAGAGTTGATCAGGCTGTTGATTGTGGAATGTTGTCCCACTCCTCTTCAATGGCTGTGTGAAGTTGCTGGATATTGGAGGGAACTGGAAAACGCTGTCATATACGTCGATCCAGAGCATCCCAAACATGCTCAATGGGTGACATGTCTGGTGAGTATGCAGGCCATGGAAGAACTGGGACATTTTCAGCTTCCAGGAATTGTGTACAGATCCTTGCAACATGGGGCCATACATTACCATGCTGAAACATGAGGTGATGGAGGAGGATGAATGGTACGACAATGGGCCTCAGGATCTCGTCACGGTATCTCTGTGTACTTAAATTGCCACCGATAAAATGTAAATTGTGTTGGTTGTCCGTAGCTTATTCCTGCCCCATACCATAACCCCACTGCCGCCATGGGGCACTCTGTTCACAACGTTGACATCAGCAAACAGCTCGCCATACAAGCTCTCTGACATCTGCCACGGTACAGTTGAAACCAGGATTCATCCTTGGAGAGCACACTTCTCCAGCGTGCCAGTGGCCATCGAAGGTGAGCATTTGCCCACTGAAGTCGGTTACGACGCCGAACTGCAGTCAGGTCAAGACCCTGGTGAGGACATATGAGCACATAGATGAGCTTCCCTGAGAAGGTTTCTGATAGTTTGTGCAGAAATTCTTCGGTTGTGCAAACCCACAGTTTCATCAGCTGTCCGAGTGGCTGGTCTCAGATGATCCCTCAGGTGAAGAAGCCGGATGTGGAAGTCCTGGGCTGGCGTGGTTACACGTGTCTACGTTTGTGAGGCCGGTTGGACGTACAGTCAAATTCTCTAAAACTGCATTGAAGACGGCTTATGGTAGAGAAATGCACATTCAATTATCTGCCACAGCTCTGGTGGACATTCCTGCAGTCAGCTTGCCAATTGCACGCTCCCTCAAAACTTGAGACATCTGTGGCATTGTGTTGTGTGACAAAACTGCACATTTTAGAGTGGCCTTTTATTGTCCCCAGCACAAGGTACACAGGTGTAATGATCATGTTGTTTAATCAGTTTCTTGATATGCCACATCTGTCACGTGGCTGAATTATCTAGTCTGTGAACAACATTTTAGAATAAAATTTTAGAATAAAATTGTTTTTTTGAAGCTTCAAAAAATGTAACATTTTTTCTTTCTTTTTATTTATATATTTGGTAGTGGATTGGTAGTTACAGTCTTGTCCCATCGCTGCAACTCCCCTACGGACTTGGGAGAGGCGAAGTTCGAGAGCCATGCGTCCTCCGAAATACAACCCTGCCAAGCCGCACTGCTTCTTGCTCAACCCGGAAGCACCAACGTGTCAGAGGAAACACTGTCCAACTGGTGACCGAAGTCAGTTTGCAGGCGGCCGGCCCGCAACATGGAGTAGCTAGAGCCCGATGGGCCAAGGAAATCCCAGCCGGCCAAACCCTCCCCTAACCCGGACGACGCTGGGCCAAACCCTCCCCTAACCCGGACGACGCTGGGCCAAACCCTCCCTAACCCGGCACAAAACCCTCCCTAACCCGGACGACGCTGGGCCAAACCCTCCCTAACCCGGACGACGCTGGCCAAACCTCCCCTAACCCGGAACGCTGGGCCCCTCCCCTAACCCGGACGACGCTGGGCCAAACCCTCCCCTAACCCGGACGACGCTGGGCCAAACCTCCCTAACCCGGACGACGCTGGGCCAAACCTCCCCTAACCCGGACGACGCTGGGCCAAACCCTCCCCTAACCCGGACGACGCTGGGCCAAACCCTCCCCTAACCCGGACGACGCTGGGCCAAACCCTCCCCTAACCCGGACGACGCTGGGCCAAACCCTCCCTAACCCGGACGACGCTGGGCCAAACCCTCCCCTAACCCGGGACGCTGGGCCAAACCCTCCCTAACCCGGACGACGCTGGGCCAAACCCTCCCTAACCCGGACGACGCTGGGCCAAACCCTCCCTAACCCGGGCGCAAACCCTCCCTAACCCCGACGCTGGGCCAAACCCCGGACGACGCTGGGCCAAACCCTCCCTAACCCGGAACCCCTCCCTAACCCGGACGACGCTGGGCCAAACCCTCCCCTAAACGACGCTGGGCCAAACCTCCCCTAACCCGGACGACGCTGGGCCAAACCCTCCCTAACCCGGACGACGCTGGGCCAAACCTCCCTAACCCGGACGACGCTGGGCCAAACCCTCCCCTAACCCGGACGACGCTGGGCCAAACCCTCCCTAACCCGGACGACGCTGGGCCAAACCCTCCCCTAACCCGGACGACGCTGGGCCAAACCTCCCCTAACCCGGACGACGCTGGGCCAAACCCTCCCCTAACCCGGACGACGCTGGGCCAAGCCCTCCCTAACCCGGACGACGCTGGGCCAAACCCTCCCCTAACCCGGACGACGCTGGGCCAAACCCTCCCTAACCCGGACGACGCTGGGCCAAACCTGGGCCAAACCCTAACCCGGGACGACGCTGGGCCAAACCCTCCCCTAACCCGGACGATGCTGGGCCAATTGTGCACCGCCTGTGACACAGCCTGGGATCGAACCCGGGGCTGTAGTTAGACCGCTGCGACCACTTGGGAGGCCCTCGTATGGAACAGCTCATGAAACATGGAACCAACTCTTTACATGTTGCGGTGATTTTTTTGTTCAGTATATATCCAAAAGAAAAACCATTTTAAAACCCCTCTGGATATATTAAAAGTGTGTAGTTAGTTAATGGCTGCTGGGGTACAGTGGGGGATGGGAGGAGAGAGAGGGGAAATGGATATCAAGTGTTGAGTTGTGTTGTATTGTGGTTGTCATGTGCTGCAGGGGCGGACTGGGACCAGAAATCGGCCCAGAAATGTCTAACACACCAGCCCATTTTGTTCCTTGAGGCTCCCCCCATTATTAGCCAGATAATGCACATTTTGCACAAAAAAAACCCCTAAGTTAGACATGCCCACTAGGCTAAAAAAAGGACCAGCCCATGTGGCATTTGCCCAAAATGCCAGATGGCCAGTCAGCCCCTGATGTGATGGTATGTAGTGGTTATGTGTTGTGATTGGGTTGCATTGTGTTATGTAGTTATGTAGTGGTTATGTAGGGGTTATGTAGGGGTGATGTAGGGGTTATGTGTTGTGATTGGGTTGCATTGTGTTATGTAGTTATGTAGTGGTTATGATTGGGTTGCATTGTGTTATGTAGTTGTTATGTAGTGGTTATGTGTTGTGATTGGGTTGCATTGTGTTAGGTTGTTATGTAGGGGTTATGTAGGGGTTATGTAGGGGTTATGTAGGGGTTATGTGTTGTGATTGGGTTGCATTGTGTTAGGTAGTTATGTAGTGGTTATGTAGTGGTTATGTGTTGTGATTGGGTTGCATTGTGTTATGTAGTTATGTAGGGGTTATGTAGTGGTTATGTAGGGGTTATGTGTTGTGATTGGGTTGTGATGTTGTATTATGGCTGTTCAGTTGTGTAATACTGAGTATTGTTATCATATTCAGTCATTTCTGTGGAGTAGAGCAGGGGGCTTCCCAAACTCGGGCCTGGGACCCAGGCTGCACCTTTAGGTTTTTAGAATTACACAGCTGATTTTAAATAATCACAGCTTGAGGATGAGTTAGTTATTTAAATCAGCTGTGTAGTGCTCGGGCAAGGATACAGAACCACAGCTGGTATGATAGATGTGTAGTGCTCGGGCAAGGATAGGGTTATACATCTTGAAGAAGTTGTTTTTGGACTGTATCAACAATGGACTGTATCAACAATGGACTGTATCAACAATGGACTGTATCAACAATGGACTGTATCAACAATGGACTGTATCAACAATGGACTGTATCAACAATAGACTGTATCAACAATGGACTGTATCAACAATGGACTAATGAAACAAACACCAACATATTTTTTTGCGGGGTGGAGTTATCCTTTAAGGGATAATAATGGGGTGTGTCACTGAGCTATTGGACGGTCCGTGTAGTTGAGTTGCAGGAGAGATTCGATGCGGTTGAGATGAGTTTGAATTGTCTATACTTGTCCAAATCTGGTTATGGTTGAGTTGCGGTTGGTTGACATCCATTATAGACCCTTCTTGGTGGGAGCAGTGAGTTTCCTCATTCCTCTTATCCTCCCTAACAACTCACTGACAAAGACCTGCAGAGAAAAAGAGACAGAGAGAGAGAGAGACAGAGAGAGAGACAGAAAGACAGACAGAGAGACAGAAAGACAGACAGAGAGAGAGACAGAGAGAGAGACAGAAAGACAGACAGAGAGAGACAGACAGACGGACAGACAGACAGACGGACGGACGGACGGACAAAGAGAGGTAGAGAGACAGAGAGAGAGACAGAAAGACAGACAGAGAGAGAGAGACAGAGAGAGAGACAGAAAGACAGACAGAGAGAGAGACAGAGAGAGAGACAGAAAGACCGACAGAGAGAGAGAGACGGACGGACGGACGGACGGACGGACAAAGAGAGGTAGAGCGACAGACAGACAGACAGAGAGAGAGACAGACAGAAAAGAGAGAGAGAGACAGAGAGAGACAGAGAGAGAGACAGACAGAGAGAGAGAGACAGAGACAGACAGAAAGGTAGAGAGACAGACAGAGGGAGAGAGAGAGAAAGTTAGAGAGACAGACAGAGAGCGGTAGAGGGAGAGAGAGAGAGAGAGATTAATTAGGTCAGTCTTTGTATCCTCTATTGAGGATGATTTACTCTGACAGCCTCTCTTCTAATTGGTTCACCACTACAGAGTCACTGTCTACTGTACATCTCTCTAACAGGTGAAGTCCCTGATATACATCTCTCTCTAACAGGTGAAGTCCCTGATATACATCTCTCTCTAACAGGTGAAGTCCCTGATATACATCTCTCTAACAGGTGAAGTCCCTGATATACATCTCTCTCTAACAGGTGAAGTCCCTGATATACATCTCTCTCTAACAGGTGAAGTCCCTGATATACATCTCTCTAACAGGTGAAGTCCCTGATATCCATCTCTCTAACAGGTGAAGTCCCTGATATACATCTCTCTAACAGGTGAAGTCCCTGATATACATCTCTCTAACAGGTGAAGTCCCTGATATACATCTCTCTAACAGGTGAAGTCCCTGATATCCATCTCTAACAGGTGAAGTCCCTGATATACATCTCTCTAACAGGTGAAGTCCCTGATATACATCTCTCTAACAGGTGAAGTCCCTGATATACATCTCTCTAACAGGTGAAGTCCCTGATATACATCTCTCTAACAGGTGAAGTCCCTGATATACATCTCTCTAACAGGTGAAGTCCCTGATATCCATCTCTCTAACAGGTGAAGTCCCTGATATACATCTCTCTAACAGGTGAAGTCCCTGATATACATCTCTCTAACAGGTGAAGTCCCTGATATACATCTCTCTCTAACAGGTGAAGTCCCTGATATACATCTCTCTAACAGGTGAAGTCCCTGATATACATCTCTCTAACAGGTGAAGTCCCTGATATACATCTCTCTAACAGGTGAAGTCCCTGATATCCATCTCTCTAACAGGTGAAGTCCCTGATATCCATCTCTCTAACAGGTGAAGTCCCTGATATCCATCTCTCTAACAGGTGAAGTCCCTGATATACATCTCTCTCTAACAGGTGAAGTCCCTGATATACATCTCTCTCTAACAGGTGAAGTCCCTGATATCCATCTCTCTCTAACAGGTGAAGTCCCTGATATACATCTCTCTCTAACAGGTGAAGTCCCTGATATACATCTCTCTAACAGGTGAAGTCCCTGATATACATCTCTCTCTAACAGGTGAAGTCCCTGATATACATCTCTCTAACAGGTGAAGTCCCTGATATACATCTCTCTAACAGGTGAAGTCCCTGATATCCATCTCTCTAACAGGTGAAGTCCCTGATATACATCTCTCTAACAGGTGAAGTCCCTGATATACATCTCTCTAACAGGTGAAGTCCCTGATATCCATCTCTCTAACAGGTGAAGTCCCTGATATCCATCTCTCTAACAGGTGAAGTCCCTGATATCCATCTCTCTAACAGGTGAAGTCCCTGATATCCATCTCTCTAACAGGTGAAGTCCCTGATATCCATCTCTCTAACAGGTGAAGTCCCTGATATACATCTCTCTAACAGGTGAAGTCCCTGATATACATCTCTCTAACAGGTGAAGTCCCTGATATCCATCTCTCTCTAACAGGTGAAGTCCCTGATATACATCTCTCTAACAGGTGAAGTCCCTGATATCCATCTCTCTAACAGGTGAAGTCCCTGATATACATCTCTCTAACAGGTGAAGTCCCTGATATACATCTCTCTAACAGGTGAAGTCCCTGATATCCATCTCTCTAACAGGTGAAGTCCCTGATATACATCTCTCTAACAGGTGAAGTCCCTGATATACATCTCTCTCTAACAGGTGAAGTCCCTGATATCCATCTCTCTAACAGGTGAAGTCCCTGATATCCATCTCTCTAACAGGTGAAGTCCCTGATATCCATCTCTCTAACAGGTGAAGTCCCTGATATACATCTCTCTAACAGGTGAAGTCCCTGATATACATCTCTCTAACAGGTGAAGTCCCTGATATACATCTCTCTAACAGGTGAAGTCCCTGATATCCATCTCTCTAACAGGTGAAGTCCCTGATATACATCTCTCTAACAGGTGAAGTCCCTGATATCCATCTCTCTCTAACAGGTGAAGTCCCTGATATACATCTCTCTAACAGGTGAAGTCCCTGATATACATCTCTCTAACAGGTGAAGTCCCTGATATCCATCTCTCTCTAACAGGTGAAGTCCCTGATATACATCTCTCTAACAGGTGAAGTCCCTGATATACATCTCTCTAACAGGTGAAGTCCCTGATATCCATCTCTCTAACAGGTGAAGTCCCTGATATACATCTCTCTAACAGGTGAAGTCCCTGATATACATCTCTCTAACAGGTGAAGTCCCTGATATACATCTCTCTAACAGGTGAAGTCCCTGATATACATCTCTCTAACAGGTGAAGTCCCTGATATACATCTCTCTAACAGGTGAAGTCCCTGATATACATCTCTCTAACAGGTGAAGTCCCTGATATACATCTCTCTAACAGGTGAAGTCCCTGATATACATCTCTCTAACAGGTGAAGTCCCTGATATACATCTCTCTAACAGGTGAAGTCCCTGATATCCATCTCTCTCTAACAGGTGAAGTCCCTGATATACATCTCTCTAACAGGTGAAGTCCCTGATATACATCTCTCTAACAGGTGAAGTCCCTGATATCCATCTCTCTAACAGGTGAAGTCCCTGATATACATCTCTCTAACAGGTGAAGTCCCTGATATCCATCTCTCTAACAGGTGAAGTCCCTGATATACATCTCTCTAACAGGTGAAGTACCTGATATACATCTCTCTAACAGGTGAAGTCCCTGATATCCATCTCTCTAACAGGTGAAGTCCCTGATATCCATCTCTCTAACAGGTGAAGTCCCTGATATACATCTCTCTCTAACAGGTGAAGTCCCTGATATCCATCTCTCTAACAGGTGAAGTCCCTGATATCCATCTCTCTAACAGGTGAAGTCCCTGATATCCATCTCTCTAACAGGTGAAGTCCCTGATATCCATCTCTCTAACAGGTGAAGTCCCTGATATCCATCTCTCTAACAGGTGAAGTCCCTGATATACATCTCTCTAACAGGTGAAGTCCCTGATATCCATCTCTCTAACAGGTGAAGTCCCTGATATCCATCTCTCTAACAGGTGAAGTCCCTGATATCCATCTCTCTAACAGGTGAAGTCCCTGATATCCATCTCTCTAACAGGTGAAGTCCCTGATATACATCTCTCTCTAACAGGTGAAGTCCCTGATATACATCTCTCTAACAGGTGAAGTCCCTGATATACATCTCTCTAACAGGTGAAGTCCCTGATATACATCTCTCTCTAACAGGTGAAGTCCCTGATATACATCTCTCTAACAGGTGAAGTCCCTGATATACATCTCTCTCTAACAGGTGAAGTCCCTGATATACATCTCTCTCTAACAGGTGAAGTCCCTGATATACATCTCTCTCTAACAGGTGAAGTCCCTGATATACATCTCTCTCTAACAGGTGAAGTCCCTGATATACATCTCTCTAACAGGTGAAGTCCCTGATATACATCTCTCTAACAGGTGAAGTCCCTGATATCCATCTCTCTAACAGGTGAAGTCCCTGATATACATCTCTCTAACAGGTGAAGTCCCTGATATACATCTCTCTAACAGGTGAAGTCCCTGATATACATCTCTCTAACAGGTGAAGTCCCTGATATCCATCTCTCTAACAGGTGAAGTCCCTGATATACATCTCTCTAACAGGTGAAGTCCCTGATATCCATCTCTCTAACAGGTGAAGTCCCTGATATACATCTCTCTAACAGGTGAAGTCCCTGATATCCATCTCTCTCTAACAGGTGAAGTCCCTGATATCCATCTCTCTAACAGGTGAAGTCCCTGATATACATCTCTCTAACAGGTGAAGTCCCTGATATCCATCTCTCTAACAGGTGAAGTCCCTGATATACATCTCTCTAACAGGTGAAGTCCCTGATATACATCTCTCTAACAGGTGAAGTCCCTGATATACATCTCTCTAACAGGTGAAGTCCCTGATATCCATCTCTCTAACAGGTGAAGTCCCTGATATCCATCTCTCTAACAGGTGAAGTCCCTGATATACATCTCTCTAACAGGTGAAGTCCCTGATATACATCTCTCTAACAGGTGAAGTCCCTGATATCCATCTCTCTAACAGGTGAAGTCCCTGATATACATCTCTCTAACAGGTGAAGTCCCTGATATCCATCTCTCTCTAACAGGTGAAGTCCCTGATATCCATCTCTCTAACAGGTGAAGTCCCTGATATACATCTCTAACAGGTGAAGTCCCTGATATCCATCTCTCTAACAGGTGAAGTCCCTGATATACATCTCTCTCTAACAGGTGAAGTCCCTGATATACATCTCTCTAACAGGTGAAGTCCCTGATATACATCTCTCTAACAGGTGAAGTCCCTGATATACATCTCTCTAACAGGTGAAGTCCCTGATATACATCTCTCTCTAACAGGTGAAGTCCCTGATATACATCTCTCTAACAGGTGAAGTCCCTGATATACATCTCTCTCTAACAGGTGAAGTCCCTGATATCCATCTCTCTCTAACAGGTGAATTCCCTGATATACATCTCTCTAACAGGTGAAGTCCCTGATATACATCTCTCTAACAGGTGAAGTCCCTGATATCCATCTCTCTAACAGGTGAAGTCCCTGATATACATCTCTCTAACAGGTGAAGTCCCTGATATACATCTCTCTAACAGGTGAAGTCCCTGATATACATCTCTCTAACAGGTGAAGTCCCTGATATCCATCTCTCTAACAGGTGAAGTCCCTGATATACATCTCTCTAACAGGTGAAGTCCCTGATATCCATCTCTCTAACAGGTGAAGTCCCTGATATACATCTCTCTAACAGGTGAAGTCCCTGATATCCATCTCTCTCTAACAGGTGAAGTCCCTGATATCCATCTCTCTAACAGGTGAAGTCCCTGATATACATCTCTCTAACAGGTGAAGTCCCTGATATCCATCTCTCTAACAGGTGAAGTCCCTGATATCCATCTCTAACAGGTGAAGTCCCTGATATACATCTCTCTAACAGGTGAAGTCCCTGATATACATCTCTCTAACAGGTGAAGTCCCTGATATCCATCTCTCTAACAGGTGAAGTCCCTGATATACATCTCTCTAACAGGTGAAGTCCCTGATATCCATCTCTCTCTAACAGGTGAAGTCCCTGATATACATCTCTCTAACAGGTGAAGTCCCTGATATACATCTCTCTAACAGGTGAAGTCCCTGATATCCATCTCTCTCTAACAGGTGAAGTCCCTGATATACATCTCTCTAACAGGTGAAGTCCCTGATATACATCTCTCTAACAGGTGAAGTCCCTGATATCCATCTCTCTAACAGGTGAAGTCCCTGATATCCATCTCTCTAACAGGTGAAGTCCCTGATATACATCTCTCTAACAGGTGAAGTCCCTGATATACATCTCTCTAACAGGTGAAGTCCCTGATATCCATCTCTCTAACAGGTGAAGTCCCTGATATACATCTCTCTAACAGGTGAAGTCCCTGATATCCATCTCTCTCTAACAGGTGAAGTCCCTGATATCCATCTCTCTAACAGGTGAAGTCCCTGATATACATCTCTCTAACAGGTGAAGTCCCTGATATCCATCTCTCTAACAGGTGAAGTCCCTGATATACATCTCTCTAACAGGTGAAGTCCCTGATATACATCTCTCTAACAGGTGAAGTCCCTGATATCCATCTCTCTAACAGGTGAAGTCCCTGATATACATCTCTCTAACAGGTGAAGTCCCTGATATCCATCTCTCTAACAGGTGAAGTCCCTGATATACATCTCTCTAACAGGTGAAGTCCCTGATATCCATCTCTCTCTAACAGGTGAAGTCCCTGATATCCATCTCTCTAACAGGTGAAGTCCCTGATATACATCTCTCTAACAGGTGAAGTCCCTGATATCCATCTCTCTAACAGGTGAAGTCCCTGATATCCATCTCTCTAACAGGTGAAGTCCCTGATATACATCTCTCTAACAGGTGAAGTCCCTGATATACATCTCTCTAACAGGTGAAGTCCCTGATATCCATCTCTCTAACAGGTGAAGTCCCTGATATACATCTCTCTAACAGGTGAAGTCCCTGATATCCATCTCTCTCTAACAGGTGAAGTCCCTGATATACATCTCTCTAACAGGTGAAGTCCCTGATATACATCTCTCTAACAGGTGAAGTCCCTGATATCCATCTCTCTCTAACAGGTGAAGTCCCTGATATACATCTCTCTAACAGGTGAAGTCCCTGATATCCATCTCTCTAACAGGTGAAGTCCCTGATATACATCTCTCTAACAGGTGAAGTCCCTGATATCCATCTCTCTAACAGGTGAAGTCCCTGATATACATCTCTCTAACAGGTGAAGTCCCTGATATACATCTCTCTAACAGGTGAAGTCCCTGATATCCATCTCTCTAACAGGTGAAGTCCCTGATATACATCTCTCTAACAGGTGAAGTCCCTGATATCCATCTCTCTCTAACAGGTGAAGTCCCTGATATCCATCTCTCTCTAACAGGTGAAGTCCCTGATATACATCTCTCTAACAGGTGAAGTCCCTGATATCCATCTCTCTAACAGGTGAAGTCCCTGATATCCATCTCTCTCTAACAGGTGAAGTCCCTGATATACATCTCTCTCTAACAGGTGAAGTCCCTGATATACATCTCTCTCTAACAGGTGAAGTCCCTGATATCCATCTCTCTCTAACAGGTGAAGTCCCTGATATCCATCTCTCTCTAACAGGTGAAGTCCCTGATATCCATCTCTCTCTAACAGGTGAAGTCCCTGATATACATCTCTCTAACAGGTGAAGTCCCTGATATACATCTCTCTAACAGGTGAAGTCCCTGATATCCATCTCTCTCTAACAGGTGAAGTCCCTGATATACATCTCTCTAACAGGTGAAGTCCCTGATATACATCTCTCTAACAGGTGAAGTCCCTGATATCCATCTCTCTAACAGGTGAAGTCCCTGATATACATCTCTCTAACAGGTGAAGTCCCTGATATACATCTCTCTAACAGGTGAAGTCCCTGATATACATCTCTCTAACAGGTGAAGTCCCTGATATACATCTCTCTAACAGGTGAAGTCCCTGATATCCATCTCTCTAACAGGTGAAGTCCCTGATATACATCTCTCTAACAGGTGAAGTCCCTGATATCCATCTCTCTCTAACAGGTGAAGTCCCTGATATCCATCTCTCTAACAGGTGAAGTCCCTGATATACATCTCTCTAACAGGTGAAGTCCCTGATATCCATCTCTCTAACAGGTGAAGTCCCTGATATCCATCTCTCTAACAGGTGAAGTCCCTGATATACATCTCTCTAACAGGTGAAGTCCCTGATATACATCTCTCTAACAGGTGAAGTCCCTGATATACATCTCTCTAACAGGTGAAGTCCCTGATATACATCTCTCTCTAACAGGTGAAGTCCCTGATATACATCTCTCTAACAGGTGAAGTCCCTGATATACATCTCTCTAACAGGTGAAGTCCCTGATATCCATCTCTCTCTAACAGGTGAAGTCCCTGATATACATCTCTCTAACAGGTGAAGTCCCTGATATACATCTCTCTAACAGGTGAAGTCCCTGATATCCATCTCTCTAACAGGTGAAGTCCCTGATATACATCTCTCTAACAGGTGAAGTCCCTGATATACATCTCTCTAACAGGTGAAGTCCCTGATATCCATCTCTCTAACAGGTGAAGTCCCTGATATCCATCTCTCTAACAGGTGAAGTCCCTGATATCCATCTCTCTAACAGGTGAAGTCCCTGATATACATCTCTCTAACAGGTGAAGTCCCTGATATCCTATATTCAACGTAGCTCACAAATAAAACTACAATTTAAACAATGTGCATTTATTTAATCATAACAGCACTTAATGGTTTTTGCGACTGCAATACAAAAGGCAAGTCAGTTAAAGACAAATTCTTATTTTCAATGACGGCCTAGGAACAGTGGGTTAACTGCCTGTTCAGGGGCTCGGGGTTTCGATCTTGCAACCTTTCGGTTACTAGTCCAACGATCTAACCACTAGGCTACCCTGCCCCCTCTACACTCTAACCACTAGGCTACCCTGCCTCCTCTACACTCTAACCACTAGGCTACCCTGCCGCCCCTCCACTCTAACCACTAGGGTACCCTGCCTCCTCTACACTCTAACCACTAGGCTACCCTGCCTCCTCTACACTCTAACCACTAGGCTACCCTGCCGCCCCTCCACTCTAACCACTAGGCTACCCTGCCTCCTCTACACTCTAACCACTAGGCTACCTGCCTCCTCTACACTCTAACCACTAGGCTACCCTGCCCCCTCTACACTCTAACCACTAGGCTACCCTGCCTCCTCTACACTCTAACCACTAGGCTACCCTGCCTCCTCTACACTCTAACCACTAGGCTACCCTGCCACCTCTACACTCTAACCACTAGGCTACCCTGCCACCTCTACACTCTAACCACTAGGCTACCCTGCCACCTCTACACTCTAACCACTAGGCTACCCTGCCCCCTCTACACTCTAACCACTAGGCTACCCTGCCGCCCCTACACTCTAACCACTAGGCTACCCTGCCGCCTCTACACTCTAACCACTAGGCTACCCTGCCTCCTCTACACTCTAACCACTAGGCTACCCTGCCCCCTCTACACTCTAACCACTAGGCTACCTGCCACCTCTAACCACTAGGCTACCCTGCCCCCTCTACACTCTAACCACTAGGCTACCCTGCCGCCCAAAAAATGCTGACGTTAACATTAAAATGACCATCGCATAAAAACTACTGGATCACAAGTGCATGTCAGACAAATTCACACAATGGAATGACATAATCATATGCCAAACAAACTCAACCAAACACCTATATGTCTATAGACGCGTTTTAAAAGGAGTGAAGACCACTCCGACGTGCAGCTTCTACGGTGGGTCCACCTTTTGGTTTTACGCCCTGGCGCTACACAGCTGACTCAAATCATCATGTTTTATTTAATAAGGAGTTGGTTAGTTGAATCAGCTGTGTAATGCTAGGGCAACAAAAAAAAACAGTAAAAAAGGTGCACGCAGAAGGGGCCCCGGGACAGAGTTTGAGAAACACCGCTCTAGGGATTACTGCTGTGATTGTGTGTGACGTACATCAACCGCTGTCAGCTTGGCTGGACACCCATCATGCATACCAGTGACCTGCTGCTGTTTCAAACTGACCTAATGCCGTCGGGCTCAAACCGCACGCACTCACTAACTCACTCACTCACTCACTCACTCACTCTCTCACTCACTCACTCACACACACACTCTCTCTCTCACTCACTCACTCACGCACTCACTCACAATGGGGTTGATGTGTGCAGAGTGAGATTTATATGCGCGTTTCCTATTATCACAAAACAGCTCGCCACCCCGTCCCACCCAAACACTCAGCTCGCCCCCGTCCCACCCAAACACTCAGCTCGCCCCCCATCCCACCCAAAAACTCAGCTCGCCCCCGTCCCACCCAAACACTCAGCTCGCCCCCCGTCCCACCCAAACACTCAGCTCGCCCCCCCGTCCCACCCAAACACTCAGCTCGCCCCCCGTCCCACCCAAACACTCAGCTCGCCCCCACCCAAACACTCAGCTCACCCCCCCCGTCCCACCCAAACACTCAGCTTGCCCCGTCCCCCGTCCCACCCAAACACTCAGCTCGCCCTCCCTCCCGTCCCACCCAAACACTCAGCTCGCCCCCCGTCCCACCCAAACACTCAGCTCGCCCCCCGTCCCGCCCAAACACTCAGCTCCCCCCCCGTCCCACCCAAACACTCAGCTCGCCCCCGTCCCACCCAAACACTCAGCTTGCCCCCCCCGTCCCACCCAAACACTCAGCTCGCCCTCCCCCCGTCCCACCCAAACACTCAGCTCGCCCCCCGTCCCCGTCCTACCCAAACACTCAGCTCGCCCCCCGTCCCACCCAAACACTCAGCTCGCCCTCCCCCGTCCCATCCAAACACTCAGCTCGTCCCCCCCCGTCCCACCCAAACACTCAGCTTGCCCCCGTCCCACCCAAACACTCAGCTCGCCCCCCGTCCCACCCAAACACTCAGCTCGCCCCCCCCCGTCCCATCCAAACACTCAGCTCGCCCCCCGTCCCACCCAAACACTCAGCTCGCCCTCCCCCCGTCCCATCCAAACACTCAGCTCGCCCCACCCAAACACTCAGCTCGCCCCCCGTCCCACCCAAACACTCAGCTCGCCCCCCGTCCCACCCAAACACTCAGCTCGCCCCCCGTCCCACCCAAACACTCAGCTCGCCCCCCGTCCCATCCAAACACTCAGCTCGTCCCACCCAAACACTCAGCTCGCCCCCCCCCCGTCCCACCCAAACACTCAGCTCGCCCTCCCCCGTCCCATCCAAACACTCAGCTCGTCCCACCCAAACACTCAGCTCGCCCCCCGTCCCACCCAAACACTCAGCTCGCCCCCCGTCCCACCCAAACACTCAGCTCGCCCCCCCGTCCCACCCAAACACTCAGCTCGCCCCCCCCGTCCCATCCAAACACTCAGCTCGCCCCCCCCCCGTCCCACCCAAACACTCAGCTCGCCCCCCGTCCCATCCAAACACTCAGCTCGCCCCCCGTCCCACCCAAACACTCAGCTCGCCCCCCCGTCCCACCCAAACACTCAGCTCGCCCCCCGTCCCACCCAAACACTCAGCTCGCCCCCCGTCCCATCCAAACACTCAGCTCGCCCCCCGTCCCACCCAAACACTCAGCTCACCCACGAGACAGAGACAGAGAGACAGAGATCACTACTCACCTCCGTGGGTTTATAGCAGTCCATTAAGGATTCCTGTTGAGAGAAGGACAATACGTGTTTTATGTTCCAAGACAGTTTATGGAACTAATCGAGTGACCGGAAATGTAGTACACTGTGATTCACACATCAATCATCTGTTTGCTCACGGCACCAATAGGACAGTATACATGGAACCTTAAATACATGCAAACATTGAGCGTTTGAATCATTCTATATGTTCAGTAGCTCATACAGAAGGAGAACTCTGCCCTGGCATCTATTAGTGGGAATCATACGACAGAGACTGTTACAGGAGGTGAGGACATACGACAGAGACTGTTACAGGAGGTGAGGACATACGACAGAGACTGTTACAGGAGGTGAGGACATACGACAGAGACTGTTACAGGAGGTGAGGACATACGACAGAGACTGTTACAGGAGGTGAGGACATACGACAGAGACCGTTACAGGAGGTGAGGACATACGACAGAGACTGTTACAGGAGGTGAGGACATACGACAGAGACCGTTACAGGAGGTGAGGACATACGACAGAGACCGTTACAGGAGATGAGGACATACGACAGAGACCGTTACAGGAGGTGAGGACATACGACAGAGACCGTTACAGGAGGTGAGGACATACGACAGAGACCGTTACAGGAGGTGAGGACATACGACAGAGACCGTTACAGGAGGTGAGGACATACGACAGAGACCGTTACAGGAGATGAGGACATACGACAGAGACCGTTACAGGAGATGAGGACATACGACAGAGACCGTTACAGGAGGTGAGGACATACGACAGAGACCGTTACAGGAGGTGAGGACATACGACAGAGACCGTTACAGGAGGTGAGGACATACGACAGAGACCGTTACAGGAGGTGGGGACATACGACAGAGACCGTTACAGGAGGTGAGGACATACGACAGAGACCGTTACAGGAGGTGAGGACATACGACAGAGACCGTTACAGGAGGTGAGGACATACGACAGAGACCGTTACAGGAGGTGAGGACATACGACAGAGACCGTTACAGGAGGTGAGGACATACGACAGAGACCGTTACAGGAGGTGAGGACATACGACAGAGACCGTTACAGGAGGTGAGGACATACGACAGAGACCGTTACAGGAGGTGAGGACATACGACAGAGACCGTTACAGGAGGTGAGGACATACGACAGAGACCGTTACAGGAGGTGAGGACATACGACAGAGACCGTTACAGGAGGTGAGGACATACGACAGAGACTGTTACAGGGGATGAGGACATACGACAGAGACCGTTACAGGAGGTGAGGACATACGACAGAGACTGTTACAGGAGGTGAGGACATACGACAGAGACTGTTACAGGGGATGAGGACATACGACAGAGACCGTTACAGGAGGTGAGGACATACGACAGAGACTGTTACAGGGATGAGGACATACGACAGAGACTGTTACAGGAGGTGAGGACATACGACAGAGACTGTTACAGGGATGAGGACATACGACAGAGACTGTTACAGGGATGAGGACATACGACAGAGACTGTTACAGGGGGTGAGGACATACGACAGAGACTGTAACAGGGGTGAGGACATACGACAGAGACTGTTACAGGGACGACAGAGACTGTTACAGGGGTGAGGACATACGACAGAGACTGTTACAGGGGTGAGGACATACGACAGAGACTGTTACAGGGACGACAGAGACTGTTACAGGGGTGAGGACATACGACAGAGACTGTTACAGGGGTGAGGACATACGACAGAGACTGTTACAGGGATGAGGACATACGACAGAGATTGTTACAGGGGTGAGGACATACGACAGAGACTGTTACAGGGATGAGGACATACGACAGAGATTGTTACAGGGGTGAGGACATACGACAGAGACTGTTACAGGGATGAGGACATACGACAGAGACTGTTACAGGGATGAGGACATACGACAGAGACTGTTACAGGGATGAGGACATACGACAGAGACTGTTACAGGGGTGAGGACATACAAAGGAATGATCTCACTAGCAAGAACAGGGAGTGTTCACTACTCTGTGTGTGTGTGTGTGTGTGTGTGTGTGTGTGTGTGTGTGACAACAAGACGGGTCAGATAGACAGTGTTTCACCTTCTTAAACGACAGGTCATTAAACCACACGTCAATCAAGATTAAGAGTCAGGCACTTTAACACATTAACATCTATTACACAGGTCTTATAAAGCATTATGCAGTTCCTATGCAGTATTATGAAGCATTATGCAGTTCCTATGCAGTATTATGAAGCATTATGCAGTTCCTATGCAGTATTATGAAGCATTATGCAGTTCCTATGCAGTATTATGATGCATTATGCAGTTCCTATGCAGTATTATGAAGCATTATGCAGTTCCTATGCAGTATTATGATGCATTATGCAGTTCCTATGCAGTATTATGATGCATTATGCAGTTCCTATGTAGTATTATGAAGCATTATGGAGTTTTTATGCAGTAATGTGAAGGATTATGGGTACCTGTAGTTTGACGGCTCTCTCGTCTTCGCTGTTGACTTCCAACAGGTCATCGATGTCTATCTCCACCTCTGGCATCTCCTCTTCCTGGAAATAAACATCATCATCACCACCATCATCATCATCATCATCATCACCATAAATCATCATCACCATAAATCATCATCACCATAAATCATTATCATCATCATCACCATAAATCATCATCATCACCACCATCACCATAAATCATCATCATCACCATCATCACCACCATCACCATAAATCATCATCATCATTATCATCATAAATCATCATCAATCATCATCATCCCCATAAATCATCATCATCATCATCAGCACCATAAATGTCTGACACCACTACAATGATCTAACCCTTTCTGTCTGACACCACTACAATGATCTAACTCTTTCTGTCTGACACCACTACAATGATCTAACCCTTTCTGTCTGACACCACTACAATGATCTAACCCTTTCTGTCTGACACCACTACAATGATCTAAGCCTTTCTGTCTGACACCACTACAATGATCTAACCCTTTCTGTCTGACACCACTACAATGATCTAAGCCTTTCAGTCTGACACCACTACAATGATCTAACCCTTTCCGTCTGACACCACTACAATGATCAAACCATTTCTGTCTGACACCACTACAATGATCAAACCCTTTCAGTCTGACAACACTACAATGATCAAACCCTTTCAGTCTGACACCACTACAATGATCAAACCCTTTCAGTCTGACACCACTACAATGATCTAACCCTTTCAGTCTGACACCACTACAATGATCAAACCCTTTCAGTCTGACACCACTACAATGATCAAACCCTTTCAGTCTGACACCACTACAATGATCTAACCCTTTCAGTCTGACACCACTACAATGATCAAACCCTTTCAGTCTGACACCACTACAATGATCAAACCCTTTCAGTCTGACACCACTACAATGATCTAACCCTTTCCGTCTGACACCACTACAATGATCTAACCCTTTCAGTCTGACACCACTACAATGATCTAACCCTTTCTGTCTGACACCACTACAATGATCAAACCCTTTCAGTCTGACACCACTACAATGATCTAACCCTTTCAGTCTGACACCACTACAATGATCTAACCCTTTCAGTCTGACACCACTACAATGATCTAACCCTTTCAGTCTGACACCACTACAATGATCAAACCCTTTCTGTCTGACACCACTACAATGATCTAACCCTTTCTGTCTGACACCACTACAATGATCAAACCCTTTCAGTCTGACACCACTACAATGATCTAACCCTTTCTGTCTGACACCACTACAATGATCAAACCCTTTCAGTCTGACACCACTACAATGATCAAACCCTTTCTGTCTGACACCACTACAATGATCAAACCCTTTCAGTCTGACACCACTACAATGATCTAACCCTTTCTGTCTGACACCACTACAATGATATGACTGCCTTTCATTTAACCGCCAGACTGGTTTCGTGTGTGTCTCTCTCTCTCCGTGTGTGTGTGTGTCTCTCTTTCTGTGTGTGTGTGTGTGTCTCTCTCTCTCTGTGTGTGTGTGTGTGTGTGTAGCTGCAGGGTTGTGTTGGTATTCAACCTCATCATTAGTCTGACTGAGAGAGGGATTAACTGATGAAACTACAGCACACGGTGTGTAGGTAGTGTATGTGTGTGTGTGTGTGTGTGTGTGTGTGTGTGTGTGTGTGTGTGAGACTGGTCACCTCTGAGTCCCTGACTCTCCTCCTACACTCTAAAATACTCCTTATTAAAGAACAGCAAGATAATATTCCTTTGCTTTCTGAAAGGAGATATATTCTCTTGTTCTCTGAGAGAGAAAGATATTCCCTGGTTATTTCTGACAAAGCTCTTCTGAGTTTCAGATATCAGCTTCACATCAGTCTCAAATCTTCAGCTTCACACCAGTCTCAAATCTTCAGCTTCACACCAGTCTCAAACCTTCAGCTTCACACCAGTCTCAAAATCTTCAGCTTCACACCAGTCTCAAATCTTCAGCTTCACACCAGTCTCAAATCTTCAGCTTCATACCAGTCTCAAATCTTCAGCTTCACACCAGTCTCAAATCTTCAGCTTCACACCAGTCTCAAATCTTCAGCTTCACACCAGTCTCAAATCTTCAGCTTCACACCAGTCTCAAATCTTCAGCTTCACACCAGTCTCAAACCTTCAGCTTCACACCAGTCCCAAACTTCAGCTTCACACCAGTCTCAAATCTTCAGCTTCACACCAGTCTCAAACCTTCAGCTTCACACCAGTCTCAAACCTTCAGCTTCACACCAGTCTCAAACCTTCAGCTTCACACCAGTCTCAAATCTTCAGCTTCACACCAGTCTCAAATCTTCAGCTTCACACCAGTCTCAAACCTTCAGCTTCACACCAGTCTCAAATCTTCAGCTTCACACCAGTCTCAAATCTTCAGCTTCACACCAGTCTCAAATCTTCAGCTTCATATCAGTCTCAAATCTTCAGCTTCAGATGAGTGGTCATATGGGATGGGGGGTTAAGTTTAGAGTACAGGTTAGAGAAAATAGGATTTTGAATGGGACTGAATTGTATGTCCCCACAAGGTTAGTTTTGCAAGACTGTGTGTGTGTCTGACCTGTTGTTACTGACTACTGAGCAGCCGGAAGCGTGTTGTGTTCAGTCTGCAGCTATAGTCTGATGTGAATCAACTCAGACAACCCCAAACAGATGACTCACACATGTCTGTCTGTCTGTGTGTGTGTAGGAGAGGAATGGAGCATTAAGGCTCAGCCCATCACAACATCAAAAAGACTATCTCTGTCACACACACAGCAGGGTAGACATCCACAGTCCTGCCACACAGCAGGGTAGACATCCACAGTCCTGCCCCACAGCAGGGTAGACATCCACAGTCCTGCCACACAGCAGGGTAGACATCCACAGTCCTGCCACACAGCAGGGTAGACATCCACAGTCCTGCCACACAGCTGGGTAGTCATCCACAGTCCTGCCACACAGCAGGGTAGACATCCACAGTCCTGCCACACAGCAGGGTAGACATCCACAGTCCTGCCACACAGCAGGGTAGACATCCACAGTCCTGCCACACAGCAGGGTAGACATCCACAGTCCTGCCACACAGCAGGGTAGCCATCCACAGTCCTGCCACACAGCAGGGTAGACATCCACAGTCCTGCCACACAGCAGGGTAGACATCCACAGTCCTGCCACACAGCAGGGTAGAGATTAGAGGTCGACCGATTATGATTTTTCAACTCCGATACAGATTATTGGAGGACCAAAAAAAGCCGATACCGATTAATCGACCGATTTTTATTTATTTATTTGTAATAATGACAATTACAACAATACTGAATGAACACCTTTATTTTAACTTAATATAATACATCAATAAAATCAATTTAGCCTCAAAGGAATAATGAAACATGTTCAATTTGGTTTAAATAATGCAAAAACAAAGTGTTGGAGAAGAAAGTAAAAGTGCAATATGTGCCATGTAAGAAAGCTAACGTTTAAGTTCCTTGTTCAGAACACGAGAACATGTGAAAGTTGGTGGTTCCTTTTAACGAGTCTTCAATATTCCAAGGTAAGAGGTTTTAGGTTGTAGGTATTATAGTATTTATAGGACTATTTCTCTCTATACCATTTGTATTTCATTAACCTTTGACTATTGGATGTTCTTATAGGCACTTTAGTATTGCCAGTGTAACAGTATAGCTTCCGTCCCTCTCCTCGCTCCTCCCTGGGCTCGAACCAGCAACACATCGAGAACAGCCACCACATCGAAGCAGCGTTAGCCATGCAGAGCAAGGGGAACAACTACTTATTGGCCATGTTCTGTTATAATCTCCACCCGGCACAGCCAGAAGAGGACTGGCCACCCCACATAGCCTGGTTCCTCTCTAGGTTTCTTCCTAGGTTTTGGCCTTTCTAGGAGTTTTTCCTAGCCACCGTGCTTCTACACCTGCATTGCTTGCTGTTTGGGGTTTCAGGCTGGGTTTCTGTACAGCACTTTGAGATATCAGCTGATGTACGAAGGGCTATATAAATACATTTGATTTGATTTGATTACTAGAAGGCTCAGAGTTTGAAACGCCATTTGTGTGCACCCCGCTAACTAGCTAGCCATTTCACTTCG
>NC_056446.1:43998000-44028000 GCF_018296145.1 Oncorhynchus tshawytscha | reverse complement strand
GCAGGTTGTAAAGGTGTGCTTGGCAGATTGTAAAGGTGTGCTTGGCAGATTGTAAAGGTGGGCTTGGCAGATTGTAAAGGTGGGCTTGGCAGATTGTAAAGGTGGGCTTGGCAGATTGTAAAGGTGGGCTTGGCAGATTGTAAAGGTGGGCTTGGCAGGTTGTAAAGGTGTGCTTGGCAGGTTGTAAAGGTGGGCTTGGCAGATTGTAAAGGTGGGCTTGGCAGATTGTAAAGGTGGGCTTGGCAGATTGTAAAGGTGGGCCTGGCAGATTGTAAAGGTGGGCTTGGCAGATTGTAAAGGTGTGCTTGGCAGATTGTAAAGGTGTGCTTGGCAGATTGTAAAGGTGGGCTTGGCACATTGTAAAGGTGGGCTTGGCAGATTGTAAAGGTGGACTTGGCAGGTTGTAAAGGTGTGCTTGGCAGGTTGTAAAGGTGTGCTTGGCAGATTGTAAAGGTGGGCCTGGCAGATTGTAAAGGTGTGCTTGGCAGATTGTAAAGGTGTGCTTGGCAGGTTGTAAAGGTGTGCTTGGCAGATTGTAAAGGTGGGCCTGGCAGATTGTAAAGGTGTGCTTGGCAGGTTGTAAAGGTGGGCTTGGCACATTGTAAAGGTGGGCTTGGCAGATTGTAAAGGTGGACTTGGCAGGTTGTAAAGGTGTGCTTGGCAGGTTGTAAAGGTGTGCTTGGCAGATTGTAAAGGTGGGCCTGGCAGATTGTAAAGGTGGGCTTGGCAGGTTGTAAAGGTGTGCTTGGCAGATTGTAAAGGTGTGCTTGGCAGATTGTAAAGGTGGACCTGGCAGATTGTAACCTACTAGGCTACAAAAGGAGTCTGAGGCGTTAAGCTGTGTGGTGTCTTTCATGACCTCTGTCATTCATCTGTTCTGCTCCACCTTCACTGCGCTGCTGCCTTCCCCAGGAAGAGACACTGCAGCCTGGGGGGAGTGGGGACAATTGACCAGGGAGAGCAAGGGAGCTGAATAATCGACCCAAAGCCCCCATAAAAACAGTCCTGGGTAACTGCATACATGGAGTGTATCTGAAGGTGAGTGAGTCAACAGAAGTGGGAGGGTCAACAGAAGTGGGAGGGTCAACAGAAGTGGGAGGGTCAACAGAAGTGGGAGGGTCAACAGAAGTGTAACATTTTAGCTAAGCTTAACCCTATCCCTTTTCCTAACCTTAACCTCAGTCTCCTAACCTGCCACGTTAGTCATCTTAACCTGCCACGTTAGTCATCTTAACCTGCCACGTAAACGTTAAGCCGTGGTGCACCTGGAGCGGTCTAACCATAATAGAGTGTTCATTTTACACACATGGCTGTTGATTCACCCACTCCTTTTGCAATGCCCACTTTGTTTCAAACACACTGTGTTGCCTGTTGTGAGTGGGAGACATCTATCTTCAGGTCAGACACTATTGATCCCACATCATTTAAAGGCCTCGCTATGATAAAGCACATACTACAAAAAAAAGGTGCCATCTAGAACCTAAAATGGTTATTCGGCTTAGCCCCCATAGGATAACCCTTTTCAGTTCCAGGTAGAACTATTTTCGGTTCCAGGTAGAACTATTGAGTTCCAAAGGGGCACAACTTTGGTTTTCGGAGTGTGGGGTTGGGGGGCGTCTGGGGCCGTCCGCATGGTCCTAAAGCCCTCTGTCGTCTCGTTTTGTATCACATTACAATGATAAATCTGTGGGGGGGTGCAAAAATGCTATTTTAGAATGTGGGGGGTGGGGGCAAAAATGCTATTTTAGAATGTGGGGGGGCATGTCCCCCGTCCCCAGTGAAAGTTGCACCCATGAGTAAAACCGTTTCCAAAGACAATTCTACCTGGAACCAAAAAAAAAGGTTCTACCTGGAACCAAAAAATAGGTTATCCTATGGGGACAGCCAAAGACCCCTTTTTGGAAGCTTTTTTTCTAAGAGAGTACCCAGTGGAGAGGAGACTAGACTATCGTGGGCGTTTAGGTTTATTTACTGCTACTGCCTACAGAAATATTATGCACCAGATTGCTAGACTATAAAGTAGCCTACTATCACCAATAATAAAATGTAGCATACAGTCAGAGGAATCAACGGAATATATTAATATATTATACCACCAGCCAGGTCGGGGAAAAGCCCTTCTCTCCTCACCTCACAGTCGTACAGATCGCTCAGTTGTTCAATAATCCACTCCTCCAAGATCAGTCTCTTCCGCAGCTCCTTCCTGTCGTATTTCACCGTCACTTTCCCCTGCTTCCTCTGGACCGGGTCGTCCCGCGGCATGGGTCCGGACCCAGCGCACCCTACCCCGGCCAGCGGCTGGAAGAACACCCGGCTGGCGGCCGCAGGCAACAGGGCGCTCGTCTCGGTGCTGGCGGCTGACATTGCAGTGTTTAGTGTGTGTGTGTGTGTGACAGAGAGAGAGAGCGACGGAGGGAGCTACTGTACTGCCTGGCTAAGAAATGAACACCGTTTTTAAAACACCTGCTACTTAAAATACAGCGCGCTCAGAGGAGGGCAGAGATGATGTGTGTGATAGCCTAGCGGCCAGCCTAATACCAATGATGGATTTACCCATTAGGCAACACTTCCATTTTAAAAGGGGACCTTATTACGGTGTAATTCATTGTGATAATACATAGTTGTAACTAACTGATGGTAATTGCAGTCTGTAATTACAGAGGTGTAACAATGAATGTTAAAACAAATGTTAAAGTTTCAGATAGCATCCATACATTTTTTTTTCAGCTTGTGTAACGGATGTGAAACGGCTAGCTAGTTAGCGGTGGTGCGCGCTAAATAGCGTTTCAATCGGTGACGTCACTTGCTCTGAGACCTTGAGGTAGTGGTTCCCCTTGCTCTGCAAGGGCCGTGGCTTTCGTGGAGCGATGGGTAATGATGCTTCGTGGGTGACTGTTGTTGATGTGTGCAGAGGGTCCCTGGTTACACTTGCACATTTCAGCCTGCACAAATCATGTGATGTGACAAGCGTTAAACCAATTAAAAACTACCCACCTCATTGATACAACTCTGCAACAAAGGCTTCTGGAGTATGATTCCCAGGCCCAATAGTAAAAAGGAGTTCACAACATCATCATCATAAATCAAGGTCGACAATCTACTGGCAAATCCTTTAAAAATTATTATCATATGAAGAGAAATTATAGATAAAACGTATCGGTGCTCATTGGCCATTGGACATAAACATTACACAAATTCAATAATGAGTGGTTTGGATGGAATCTGGATGGAATCTGTGGCTAACTGCAAGCGCTGCATAGCAATCACTAGTCTGCTATTCAGTGTTGTGGGTGTGTGGTCCAAGTCTGGGTTTAAGGGTCTCTTTTCCAACCTTAACAGGATAAACATTCACATGCAACACCATGGAACAGGAACGGTTGAATACACTGGCCATGCTGTCAATCCAGCATGACTTCTGCTGCTTTCAAGACAACTGGGAACTGGGAAATCTCAGACTTCAGTCAGTTCAAGACAACTGGGAACTGGGAAATCTCAGACTTCAGTGAGTTCAAGACAACTGGAAACTGGGAAATCTCAGACTTCAGTCAGTTCAAGACAACTGGAAACTGGGAAATCTCAGACTTCAGTGAGTTCAAGACAACTGGAAACTGGGAAATGTCAGACTTCAGTGAGTTCAAGACAACTGGAAACTGGGAAATCTCAGACTTCAGTGAGTTCAAGACAACTGGAAACTGGGAAATCTCAGACTTCAGTGAGTTCAAGACAACCGAGAACTCAGAAATTTTTTTGCTCTGAATGGGAAAATACATTTTGAACGGTCATCCAACTTCCAAGTCGGGATTCTGGCCTCTTTCTAGAGGTCCGACCTGAAGATTACCAATGTACCCCCCCCCAGAGTTCCCAGTTGCCTTGAAAGCACCATAAATCCAGAGAATGCCAGACTGACAAAATGTGCCCACAAGAAGGACCGTCGCGCCACCTTCCTGCTCAAGTGAGCACAGCACAAGAAGGTCCAAAAATATCTTGCATACTGCTGCATAAATTATGTCATGTGCCAGGGAGATTTGTATACTGTAGCTAAGAAAGTAATACTAAGTGTATGTTGTGTAGTAAGCTGTTAGAAGCCCATGTTCCTCACCTTAATCATTTGGTCCCTACCCCACTCATAACTTACCCTACTGTTCTGACTTGGTGGTGCACATGTAACCTATTACCTGTTTTAGAGATCATTGGATATTGTAAACGCTTTCATTTTCAGCGTATATGCCCCCTTTATTTATCCTACGGTTCTGACTTGGTGTACAGGGATAATACAGTAAGAACGGCCCATGTTCTGGGATATATCTACAATCAGCTATATTGGTCCTCTAATACAGGACTAGTAAAGGCCCAGTGCACTACTTTAGTGATTTTAATTCATTATTTTAATTACATTTTTTTAGCAGCACCCACAGCTCCTCCACTACCCGCGGCACTTTGGGATGTTGCAATTAGTTATCTATCCCAGGAATTAAGGCATCATGTCAAGATCTACCCATTTGCTCAACACGCTCAAAATAATACCTTGATTAGACCCAAATTTGCTGACCATGACATCATGTGACTGTGCACAAAGAACAGGTCGAGAAGGTCAGTGTGCAAAATACAGGCGAGAGATTTTTATTTTTTATTCCTTTTTTTTAACCTTTATTTAACCAGGCAAGTCAGTTAAGAACAAATTATTGTTTTCAATGACGGCCTAGGAACAATGAACTGTAGCTGGCTAACATTAGCTTCTTTTGTTAGGCCTACCAACTAGGCTAGCTAGTTACCACCTGCAGAGCAGACTTTCCATGCAATCTGCTGAGTTATTTTGGATTAGCTAGCTTTCTAACTTTGACTAGCTAGCAACCTAAAGCTGGCAAATAGCTATGCTATAGTCATTACTAGCTAGCTAATGTTAATTGGGCTCGATGGTCTTGGCTATAATGGGTATTACGTGAGACAGACTAGCCAGCTACTTGTATAAACACACTATGAGTTATGTTAGCTAATTTGCAATGCAGCTAAAAGAGATACTGCAGCCTAACTTAGTGTTAGCAAGCGCTATTATCGTTAGCCGGATAATACAACTACCTAGGTAGCTAAGAGAGAAACCGATGAAGACAGAGTTGTCCATTTCCATTGTTACTTGTAATGCTGTGTTTTCTAAATTAGCCATCTATCTACCACTTGTCATTTGGTAAGAAATGTAAGGTATTTTTTACATGTTGCAATAAAGTTGACTAAAGGAGAAGTTCACCTTTTGTTTGTAGGTATTTACACTTGGCAATGAGTAGTAAGTAATTGTATAGAAATTGCTAATAAGTAAGTAACACTTCATTTTAACCTTCGCGCACCAGTCCCGTTAGCGGGATCGATTTGACAACATCCAGTGAAATTGCAGAGCTCCAAATTCAAACTACAGAAATATCAATATTCAACATTCAAGAAAATATAAGTGTTATACATCAAAATAAAGCTTAGCTTCTTGATAATCCAGCCGCAGTGTCAGATTTCACAAAAGCTTTACGGTGAAAGCACACCATGCGATTATCTGAGAACAGTGCCCCGCCTACAAACACATGAAAATAATTTCAACCAGGGAGGTGGCGACACAAAAGTCAGAAATAACGACATAATAAACGCCTTACCTTTGAAGATCTTCTGCTGTTGGCACTCCAAAATGTGCCAGAAACATCACAAATGGTGCTTTTGTTCTATAATGTCCTTTATATCCCCAAAATGTCCATTTATTTGGCGCGTTTGATTCAGAAATACAGCAGTTCCAACATGCCTACAAAGTATCTAATAAGTTACCTGTAAACTTGGTCCAAACATTTCAAACAACGTTCCTAATCCAACCTAAGGTGTCCTAAAACGTAAATAATCGCAAAAAATTAAGATGGAATATACCGTGTTCAATACCAGATAAAAACAACGTGAAGCACGCTCCAGTTCCAGGTTCCTATTAAATAGGGCTTTCAATATATATATATATTTTTCTTCCCTGGATGGTTTGTCCTCGGGGTTTCGCCTGCCAAATCAGTTCTGTTATACTCACACACATTATTTTAACCGTTGTAGGAACTTTAGAGTGTTTCCTATCTAAATCTACCAATTATATGCATATCCTAGCTTCTGGGCCTGAGTAACAGGCAGTTTACTTTGGGCACGCTTTTCATTCGGACGTGAAAATACTGCCCCCTATCCCTAGCTAAATCACGTGTAACACCTAGTAATTACATTGTACTTGTGCAGACAAGTAATCTGATTTGGTTATCTTCCCACTACACTCTACACGCGTACAGTAGACCCCAGCTTGACCTTTAGCTGATCTGGTTTTTGTGAAAACAAGTTTAACACAAATGGTACAAGTTCTATCAACAACATTCAGCGGACATTTTGAAGACTGTGCGTTCATGGGGTAATTAACATAATTAGAGACTGTGTCTCGGGACACCCAGCGCATCACAAGAGATTACAACTGAATGCAATGCAGTGGAGGAGAAACTAAAAACAGTCGATTGGTGAATTTAGTTTAGCATTCGTTGTTATACTTCTGTAATTACAGACTGCAATTACCACCAGTTGCCATGTTATTATTATTATAGTGTAATTGAGTTATTACAATTAACAACAACGCTTGTTAGTGTTTATTACACTGTAAAAAGGACCCAACCATTCATTATGCTGAATCAAATGTGTTAGTGCCGAGATGGAACAAATACCTGCATGTTGAACAAATAACAACGTTTAAAGCTTGATAAACCTTTTAACCTTTTAGAAAGGCCCAACCTTTAGATATTTTATTAAATTAGTTTTAAGCAAATTGATCAGGTTCTTACATTAGAGCACTTAAAATGAACAAAAAAATAGAAAAAAGCAACATGCAATAATTTCAACGATTTTACGGAGTTAATTCGTATAAGGAAATCAGTCAATTGAAATAAATTCATTAGGCCCTAATCTAGGGATTTCACCTGAAAGGGCATAGGCCCACCCACTGGGGAGCCAGGCTCAGCCAATCAGAATTCATTTTTTCCACACAAAATAGCATTATTACAGACAGAAATACCCCCTCAGTTTCATCAGCTTCCCGGGCGGCTGGTCTCAAGATGATCCCGCAGGCGAAGAAGCCTGATGTGGAGGTCCTGGGTTGGCGTGGTTACACATGGTCAGCGGTTGTGGGGCCTGTTGGACGTGCTGCCAAATTCTCCAAAACGACTTTGGACGCGGCTTATGGTAGAGAAATTAACATTAAATTATCTGGCAACAGCTCTGGTGGACATTCCTGTAGTCAGCATGCCAACTGCACGCTCCCTCAAAACTTGAGACATCTGTGGCTTTGGGTTGTGTGACAAAACTGCACATTTGAGAGTTGCCTTTTATTGTCTCCAGCACAAGGTGCACCTATGTAATGACCATGCTGTTTAAATCAGCTTCTTGATATGCCACAGCTGTCAGGTGGATGGATTATCTTGGTAAAAGGAGAAACGCTCACTAACAGGGATGTAAACAAATTTGTGCACAACATTTGCGAGAAATAAGCTTTTTGTCTAACATTTCTGGGATGTTTTATTTCAGCTCATGAAACACGGGACCAACACTTTGCATGTTGAGTTTATGTATATTTTTCCACCCTCAACATTTGCTTAGACTATAAATGATTAGTGATCTGTACATTTTAAAGTGGAGTTTGTTGTTGGGGTTACCTACCCAGCCCCCCTCAGTCTCCCTACTAACCAAGGCAGCATCTCAAATAACACCCCGTTCCCTATGAAGTGGAAAGGAAGTAGTGCAATTTGGGACAGACACATCCCTGTCTCCCTGTAGGTTTAACTTGGACCGATCCGTCTCTCTGCAGACCCTGTCCTCTCCCAAAGGCAGCAAAGAGCTGAGGGAGACTGTCATTAATACCGAGCTTATATAAGATGATCACAAACGCTCTAAACTAATTCTGTCCCCAATCAGAGCTCTGTGCTTCTCCCCAACCGAGCTATATAACCACAGCGCACGTACGCACGCACGCACGCACGCACGCACGCACGCAGGTTGTGGTTTAGTCTGCCCTCTGATGGTCGAATGTGTAATAACATCAGAAAAATTCTCAAACTGAGAAGACAAATTCTGACAAACTCATCTTCCAGATAACATGAATTTGTTTTATTGACATATACAGACAGAACAGTTGGGTAACTATGGAGACCAACAAAATGGAGTCCTTTACAAAACTCGATATGGTTCCATACCCATTCCTTCTTCTCAGTGAAGGACTTAGTCAAATATACACTTTGTAATTTATACATAATATAATAGCTATATATTGATAAGTATTTATAGGTTCTTCATGTTAATTCCTTCAAAAAAATAAATGTAGTCTGCCACCTGTGTTCATGGGATGTAGACAGGTAAATATGATGTAATGGTTGGGCCCAAATATGGTCGACGTGATGACGTCACATGACGATGACAAGACAGCATGACGTCACATGACGATGACAAGACAGCATGACGTCAACATGTTGCCCAGGACAAGACAGCATGACGTCAACATGTTGCCCAGGACAAGACAGCATGACGTCAACATGTTGCCCAGGACAAGACAGCATGACGTCAACATATTGCGGTAGACTGTTAACTACAGCAGACTGTTCACCACGGTAGACTGTTCACCACGGCAGACTGTTTACCACGGCAGACTGTTCACCACGGTAGACTGTTCACCACGGCAGACTGTTCACCACAGCAGACTGTTCACCACGGCAGACTGTTCACCACAGCAGACTGTTCACCACGGCAGACTGTTCACCACGGCAGACTGTTTACCACGGTAGACTGTTTACTACGGCAGACTGTTCACCACAGCAGACTGTTCACCACGGCAGACTGTTCACCACAGTAGACTGTTCACCACAGTAGACTGTTTACTACGGCAGACTGTTTACCTGGCAGACAGTTTACGGAGTGCTTGAGATGGACTATATTGCAGTCAGACTGCGCAGAATCACTGATCTACAAATCACCGTGCATCACAGATGACGGTGTAATTGAACAATTATGTGATGAAGATCATCGATTCTGTGCCTTGCCCTGCTCAAACGGATCTCTTCAAACCAGCTGTGTGTCTGACACGTTGGAATGAATATCTGTTCTGTTTCTAACTAATAGAACGGGTTTACTGTGGTGACCGACAACAGTCCCGAGCCGCCTCGCTCTCTGATCGGGCAAACACACGCCATAAGTAGCAGCAGCATGAACTTTTTAATAAACCCTTGATCATAAATAGGATCATGGCCTGCAGGAAGATGTTTAGGGGTAGGAGTGCTGACATTTTCTCTCCGAGGCTACAGGCTATTCTGATTCGCTCACACAGAGTGAAACTAAATACGTTTATTTTTAATTTTTAATTTTACTATTTTCTACATTGTAGACATCAAAACAATGAAATAACACGTATGGAATCATGTAGTAACCACCACTTGCTTTGACAAGCTTTATATATATATATATATATATATATATATATATATATATATATATATATATATATATATATATATATATATATATATATATATATAACAATGTTATTAATTAGGGCGTGTTGCAGCATCCTCAGCACCTCTATGGATAAGATCATTAAACAATCATAAATGATTGGATCAAGTTATTTTAGAATGCAGAGAAATGTCAAGGGTCAACGACAGTTCATTATCCCAATACATCTGGTGGCTGATTTGGCCAAAACAACAAACTCAACCATCCATCCCCGTCCTTAATTATTTGGTACAAAGCCCTCCAAAGGGAGTGGAGGGGGGGAGGGGAGGGGGGGGTACTCAAGCCTCTTCTGATTGGTTGAAGGGAATGCCAACAACCATGTGCAGCTTTAGAGAGGAGCCAATCGAATCACTCACACGATGTGACATGGGTGGGATCTTTGGGTTTGGAGGTCAATCAATCGCCGTAGAAACAAAAACGGAGAGGAGATGTGTTCAAGCCAGCTCTACAGAAGAACATATCATCTTTAGATTTATCTAATTATTATAACTGTAGCACTAAACATGGAAATACCTCAGCAGTCTACAAACTATTCGTCTTTTACTGAAAGGAAACAGTTTTGTTTTGTTTAACTTAACCTCAGCCCTCCCCACGCATCATCCAACTATGGCTAAGGCCCAAAGGCACCCTATTCCCTATGCAGGGCACTACTTTAGACCAGGGCTCTATGACACCCTATTCCCTATGCAGGGCACTACTTTAGACCAGTGCTCTACTTTAGACCAGGGCTCTATGACACCCTATTCCCTATGCAGGGCACTACTTTAGACCAGGGCTCTATGACACCTAATCAGGGCACTACTTTAGACCAGGGCTCTATGACACCCTATTCCCTATGCAGGGCACTACTTTAGACCAGGGCTCTATGACACCCTAATCAGGGCACTACTTTAGACCAGGGCTCTATGACACCTAATCAGGGCACTACTTTAGACCAGGGCTCTATGACACCTAATCAGGGCACTACTTTAGACCAGGGCTCTATGACACCCTATTCCCTATGCAGGGCACTACTTTAGACCAGGGCTCTATGACACCCTATTCCCTATGCAGGGCACTACTTTAGACCAGGGCTCTATGGCACCCTAATCAGGGCACTACTTTAGACCAGGGCTCTATGACACCCTATTCCCTATGCAGGGCACTACTTTAGACCAGGGCTCTATGGCACCCTATTCCCTATGCAGGGCACTACTTTAGACCAGGGCACTACTTAAAACCCTCCACCATCTCCCCCTCCACCATATCCCCTTCTACCACCTCCCCCATCTCCCCCTCCACCATCTCCCCCTCCACCATGTGTCCTCCACCATCTCCCCCTCCACCATGTGTCCTCCACCATCTCCCCCTCCACCATGTGTCCTCCACCATCTCCCCCTCCACCATCTCCCCCTCCGCCATCTCCCCTCCACCATGTGTCCTCCACCATCTCCCCCTCCACCATGTGTCATCCACCATCCCCCCCCCCCATATCCCCTCCACCATCTCCCCCTCTCCACCATCCCCCCTCCCCCATATCCCCTCCACCATCTCCCCCTCTCCACCATCTCCCCCTCCACCATGTGTCCTCCACCATGTGTCCTCCACCATCTCCCCCTCCACCATGTGTCCTCCACCATGTGTCCTCCACCATGTGTCCTCCACCATGTGTCCTCCACCATGTGTCCTCCACCATGTGTCCTCCACCACGTGTCCTCCACCATGTGTCCTCCACCATGTGTCCTCCACCACGTGTCCTCCACCATGTGTCCTCCACCATCTCCCCCTCCACCATGTCTTTTCCAGTCATCAGACAACATCTGGAGGACAAAGAATAAAAAGACAGTCAGTATGGAACATTATGGAGGCTGATACCTCCATAACGGGCAGCAGGTAGCCTAGTGGTTAGAGGAGACAGGTAGCCTAGTGGTTAGAGGAGACAGGTAGCCTAGTGGTTAGAGGAGACAGGTAGCCTAGTGGTTAGAGGAGACAGGTATCCTAGTGGTTAGAGGAGACAGGTATCCTAGTGGTTAGAGGAGACAGGTAGCCTAGTGGTTAGAGGAGACAGGTAGCCTAGTGGTTAGAGGAGACAGGTATCCTAGTGGTTAGAGGAGACAGGTAGACAGGTATAGCCTAGTGGTTAGAGGAGACAGGTAGCCTAGTGGTTAGAGGAGACAGGTAGCCTAGTGGTTAGAGGAGACAGGTAGCCTAGTGGTTAGAGGAGACAGGTAGCCTAGTGGTTAGAGGAGACAGGTAGCCTAGTGGTTAGAGGAGGCAGGTATCCTAGTGGTTAGAGGAGGCAGGTATCCTAGTGGTTAGAGGCAGGTATCCTAGTGGTTAGAGGAGGCCTAGTGGTTAGAGGAGGCAGGTAGCCTAGTGGTTGGTAGCCTAGTGGTTAGAGGAGACAGGTAGCCTAGTGGTTAGAGGAGACAGGTAGCCTAGTGGTTAGAGGAGGCAGGTATCTTAGTGGTTAGAGGAGGCAGGTAGCCTAGTGGTTAGAGGAGACAGGTAGCCTAGTGGTTAGAGGAGGCAGGTAGCCTAGTGGTTAGAGGAGGCAGGTAGCCTAGTGGTTAGAGGAGGCAGGTAGCCTAGTGGTTAGAGGAGACAGGTAGAGCCTAGTGGTTAGAGGAGACAGGTAGAGCCTAGTGGTTAGAGGAGACAGGTAGCCTAGTGATTAGAGGAGGCAGGTATCCTAGTGGTTAGAGGAGGCAGGTAGAGCCTAGTGGTTAGAGGAGGCAGGTAGCCTAGTGGTTAGAGGAGACAGGTAGCGCCTAGTGGTTAGAGGAGGCAGGTAGAGCCTAGTGGTTAGAGGAGGCAGGTAGAGCCTAGTGGTTAGAGGAGACAGGTAGCCTAGTGGTTAGAGGCAGGTAGCCTAGTGGTTAGAGGAGGCAGGTAGCCTAGTGGTTAGAGGAGGCAGGTAGCCTAGTGGTTAGAGGAGGCAGGTAGCGCCTAGTGGTTAGAGGAGGCAGGTAGAGCCTAGTGGTTAGAGGAGGCAGGTAGCCTAGTGGTTAGAGGAGGCAGGTAGCCTAGTGGTTAGAGGAGGCAGGTAGCCTAGTGGTTAGAGGAGGCAGGTAGCCTAGTGGTTAGAGGAGGCAGGTAGTCTAGTGGTTAGAGGAGGCAGGTAGTCTAGTGGTTAGAGGACGCAGGTAGTCTAGTGGTTAGAGGAGGCAGGTAGCCTAGTGG
The DNA here is from genome assembly GCF_018296145.1 of Oncorhynchus tshawytscha. NCBI lineage: Eukaryota > Metazoa > Chordata > Actinopteri > Salmoniformes > Salmonidae > Oncorhynchus > Oncorhynchus tshawytscha. The sequence goes on along the minus strand of NC_056446.1, from coordinate 44,015,298 downwards.
TTAGAGGAGGCAGGTAGCCTAGTGGTTAGAGGAGACAGGTAGCCTAGTGGTTAGAGGAGGCAGGTAGCCTAGTGGTTAGAGGAGGCAGGTATGTTAGTGGTTAGAGGAGGCAGGTAGCCTAGTGGTTAGAGGAGACAGGTAGCCTAGTGGTTAGAGGAGGCAGGTAGCCTAGTGGTTAGAGGAGGCAGGTAGCCTAGTGGTTAGAGGAGGCAGGTAGCCTAGTGGTTAGAGGAGGCAGGTAGCCTAGTGGTTAGAGGAGACAGGTAGAGCCTAGTGGTTAGAGGAGACGGGTAGAGCCTAGTGGTTAGAGGAGACAGGTAGAGCCTAGTGGTTAGAGGAGGCAGGTATCCTAGTGGTTAGAGGAGGCAGGTAGAGCCTAGTGGTTAGAGGAGGCAGGTATCCTAGTGGTTAGAGGAGACAGGTAGCGCCTAGTGGTTAGAGGAGGCAGGTAGAGCCTAGTGGTTAGAGGAGGCAGGTATAGCCTAGTGGTTAGAGGAGGCAGGTAGCCTAGTGGTTAGAGGAGGCAGGTAGCCTAGTGGTTAGAGGAGGCAGGTAGCCTAGTGGTTAGAGGAGGCAGGTAGTCTAGTGGTTAGAGGAGGCAGGTAGTCTAGTGGTTAGAGGACGCAGGTACCCTAGTGGTTAGAGGAGGCAGGTAGTCTAGTGGTTAGAGGAGGCAGGTAGCCTAGTGGTTAGAGGAGGCAGGTAGCCTAGTGGTTAGAGGAGACAGGTAGCCTAGTGGTTAGAGGAGGCAGGTAGCCTAGTGGTTAGAGGAGGCAGGTAGCCTAGTGGTTAGAGGAGGCAGGTAGCCTAGTGGTTAGAGGAGACAGGTAGAGCCTAGTGGTTAGAGGAGACAGGTAGAGCCTAGTGGTTAGAGGAGGCAGGTATCCTAGTGGTTAGAGGAGGCAGGTATCCTAGTGGATAGAGGAGACAGGTAGCGCCTAGTGGTTAGAGGAGGCAGGTAGAGCCTAGTGGTTAGAGGAGGCAGGTAGAGCCTAGTGGTTAGAGGAGGCAGGTAGAGCCTAGTGGTTAGAGGAGACAGGTAGCCTAGTGGTTAGAGGAGACAGGTAGCCTAGTGGTTAGAGGCAGGTAGCCTAGTGGTTAGAGGAGGCGGGTAGCCTAGTGGTTAGAGGAGGCGGGTAGCCTAGTGGTTAGAGGAGGCGGGTAGCCTAGTGGTTAGAGGAGGCAGGTAGTCTAGTGGTTAGAGGAGGCAGGTACCCTAGTGGTTAGAGGAGGCAGGTAGTCTAGTGGTTAGAGGAGGCAGGTAGCCTAGTGGTTAGAGTGGAGGCAGGTAGCCTAGTGGTTAGAGGAGGCAGGTAGCCTAGTGGTTAGAGGAGGCAGGTAGCCTAGTGGTTAGAGGAGGCAGGTAGCCTAGTGGTTAGAGGAGACAGGTAGCCTAGTGGTTAGAGGAGGCAAGGTAATCTAGTGGTTAGAGGAGGCAGGTAGCCTAGTGGTTAGAGGAAGCAGGTAGCCTAGTGGTTAGAGGAGACAGGTAGAGCCTAGTGGTTAGAGGTGACAGGTAGCCTAGTGGTTAGAGGCAGGTAGCCTAGTGGTTAGAGGAGGCAGGTATCCTAGTGGTTAGAGGAGGCAGGTAGAGCCTAGTGGTTAGAGGAGGCAGGTAGCCTAGTGGTTAGAGGAGGCAGGTAGCCTAGTGGTTAGAGGAGGCAGGTAGCCTAGTGGTTAGAGGAGGCAGGTAGCCTAGTGTTTAGAGGCAGGTAGCCTAGTGGTTAGAGGAGGCAGGCAGTCTAGTGGTTAGAGGTGGCAGGTAGCCTAGTGGTTAGAGGAGACAGGTAGCCTAGTGGTTAGAGGAGGCAGGTAGCCTAGTGGTTAGAGGAGGCAGGTAGCCTAGTGGTTAGAGGAGGCAGGTAGCCTAGTGGTTAGAGGAGGCAGGTAGCCTAGTGGTTAGAGGAGACAGGTAGCCTAGTGGTTAGAGGAGACAGGTAGGCTAGTGGTTAGAGGAGGCAGGTAGCCTAGTGGTTAGAGGAGGCAGGTAGCCTAGTGGTTAGAGGAGGCGGGTAGCCTAGTGGTTAGAGGAGGCGGGTAGCCTAGTGGTTAGAGGAGGCGGGTAGCCTAGTGGTTAGAGGAGGCGGGTAGCCTAGTGGTTAGAGGAGGCAGGGTAGCCTAGTGGTTAGAGGAGGCAGGTAGCCTAGTGGTTAGAGGAGGCGGGTAGCCTAGTGGTTAGAGGAGACAGGTAGCCTAGTGGTTAGAGGAGACAGGTAGCCTAGTGGTTAGAGGAGACAGGTAGCCTAGTGGTTAGAGGAGGCAGGTAGCCTAGTGGTTAGAGGAGGCAGGTAGCCTAGTGGTTAGAGGAGGCAGGTAGCCTAGTGGTTAGAGGAGGCAGGTAGCCTAGTGGTTAGAGGAGGCAGGTAGCCTAGTGGTTAGAGGAGGCAGGTAGCCTAGTGGTTAGAGGAGGCAGGTAGCCTAGTGGTTAGAGGAGGCAGGTATCCTAGTGGTTAGAGGAGGCAGGTAGCCTAGTGGTTAGAGGAGACAGGTAGCCTAGTGGTTAGAGGAGGCAGGTAGCCTAGTGGTTAGAGGAGGCAGGTAGCCTAGTGGTTAGAGGAGGCAGGTAGCCTAGTGGTTAGAGGAGGCAGGTAGCCTAGTGGTTAGAGGAGGCAGGTAGCCTAGTGGTTAGAGGAGGCAGGTAGCCTAGTGGTTAGAGGAGGCAGGTAGCCTAGTGGTTAGAGGAGGCAGGTAGCCTAGTGGTTAGAGGAGGCAGGTAGCCTAGTGGTTAGAGGAGGCAGGTAGCCTAGTGGTTAGAGGAGGCAGGTAGCCTAGTGGTTAGAGGAGGCAGGTAGCCTAGTGGTTAGAGGAGGCAGGTATCCTAGTGGTTAGAGGAGGCAGGTATCCTAGTGGTTAGAGGAGGCAGGTAGCCTAGTGGTTAGAGGAGGCAGGTAGCCTTGTGGTTAGAGGAGGCAGGTAGCCTAGTGGTTAGAGGAGGCAGGTAGCCTAGTGGTTAGAGGAGGCAGGTAGCCTAGTGGTTAGAGGAGGCAGGTAGCCTAGTGGTTAGAGGAGACAGGTAGCCTAGTGGTTAGAGGAGGCAGGTAGCCTGGTGGTTAGAGGAGGCAGGTAGTCTAGTGGTTAGAGGAGACAGGTAGCCTAGTGGTTAGAGGAGACAGGTAGTCTAGTGGTTAGAGGAGGCAGGTAGCCTAGTGGTTAGAGGAGGCAGGTAGCCTAGTGGTTAGAGGAGACAGGTAGCCTAGTGGTTAGAGGAGGCAGGTAGCCTAGTGGTTAGAGGAGGCAGGTAGCCTAGTGGTTAGAGGAGGCAGGTAGCCTAGTGGTTAGAGGAGGCAGGTAGCCTAGTGGTTAGAGGAGGCAGGTAGCCTAGTGGTTAGAGGAGGCAGGTAGTCTAGTGGTTAGAGGAGGCAGGTAGCCTAGTGGTTAGAGGAGGCAGGTAGCCTAGTGGTTAGAGGAGGCAGGTAGCCTAGTGGTTAGAGGAGGCAGGTAGCCTAGTGGTTAGAGGAGGCAGGTAGCCTAGTGGTTAGAGGAGACAGGTAGCCTAGTGGTTAGAGGAGGCAGGTAGCCTAGTGGTTAGAGGAGGCAGGTAGCCTAGTGGTTAGAGGAGGCAGGTAGTCTAGTGGTTAGAGGAGGCAGGTAGCCTAGTGGTTAGAGGAGGCAGGTACCCTAGTGGTTAGAGGAGGCAGGTAGTCTAGTGGTTAGAGGAGGCAGGTAGCCTAGTGGTTAGAGGAGGCAGGTAGCCTAGTGGTTAGAGGAGGCAGGTAGCCTAGTGGTTAGAGGAGACAGGTAGCCTAGTGGTTAGAGGAGACAGGTAGAGCCTAGTGGTTAGAGGAGGACAGGTAGAGCCTAGTGGTTAGAGGAAGCAGGTAACCTAGTGGTTAGAGGAGGCAGGTAGCCTAGTGGTTAGAGGAGGCAGGTAGAGCCTAGTGGTTAGAGGAGGCAGGTAGCCTAGTGGTTAGAGGAGGTAGGTATCCTAGTGGTTAGAGGAGGCAGGTAGCCTAGTGGTTAGAGGAGGCAGGTAGCCTAGTGGTTAGAGGAGGCAGGTAGCCTAGTGGTTAGAGGAGGCAGGTAGCCTAGTGGTTAGAGGAGGCAGGCAGCCTAGTGGTTAGAGGAGGCAGGTAGCCTAGTGGTTAGAGGAGGCAGGTAGCCTAGTGGTTAGAGGAGGCAGGTAGCCTAGTGGTTAGAGGAGGCAGGTGGCCTAGTGGTTAGAGGAGGCAGGTAGCCTAGTGGTTAGAGGAGGCAGGTAGCCTAGTGGTTAGAGGAGGCAGGTAGCCTAGTGGTTAGAGGAGACAGGTAGCCTAGTGGTTAGAGGAGACAGGTAGGCTAGTGGTTAGAGGAGGCAGGTAGCCTAGTGGTTAGAGGAGGCAGGTAGCCTAGTGGTTAGAGGAGGCAGGTAGCCTAGTGGTTAGAGGAGGCAGGTAGCCTAGTGGTTAGAGGAGGCAGGTAGCCTAGTGGTTAGAGGGAGGCAGGTAGCCTAGTGGTTAGAGGAGGCAGGTAGCCTAGTGGTTAGAGGAGGCAGGTAGCCTAGTGGTTAGAGGAGGCAGGTAGCCTAGTGGTTAGAGGAGAGGCAGGTAGCCTAGTGGTTGGAGGAGACAGGTAGCCTAGTGGTTAGAGGAGGCAGGTAGCCTAGTGGTTAGAGGAGAGGTAGCCTAGTGGTTAGAGGAGGCAGACAGGTAGCCTAGTGGTTAGAGGAGACAGGTAGCCTAGTGGTTAGAGGAGGCAGGTAGCCTAGTGGTTAGAGGAGACAGGTAGCCTAGTGGTTAGAGGAGGCAGGTAGCCTAGTGGTTAGAGGAGGCAGGTAGCCTAGTGGTTAGAGGAGGCAGGTAGCCTAGTGGTTAGAGGAGGCAGGTAGCCTAGTGGTTAGAGGAGGCAGGTAGCCTAGTGGTTAGAGGAGGCAGGTAGCCTAGTGGTTAGAGGAGGAGGCAGGTAGCCTAGTGGTTAGAGGAGGCAGGTAGCCTAGTGGTTAGAGGAGGCAGGTAGCCTAGTGGTTAGAGGAGGCAGGTAGCCTAGTGGTTAGAGGAGGCAGGTAGCCTAGTGGTTAGAGGAGGCAGGTAGCCTAGTGGTTAGAGGAGGCAGGTAGCCTAGTGGTTAGAGGAGGCAGGTAGCCTAGTGGTTAGAGGAGGCAGGTAGCCTAGTGGTTAGAGGAGGCAGGTAGCCTAGTGGTTAGAGGAGGCAGGTAGCCTAGTGGTTAGAGGAGGCAGGTAGCCTAGTGGTTAGAGGAGGCAGGTAGCCTAGTGGTTAGAGGAGGGAGGCAGGTAGCCTAGTGGTTAGAGGAGGCAGGTAGCCTAGTGGTTAGAGGAGGCAGGTAGCCTAGTGGTTAGAGGAGGCAGGTATCCTAGTGGTTAGAGGAGGCAGGTAGCCTAGTGGTTAGAGGAGGCAGGTAGCCTAGTGGTTAGAGGAGGCAGGTAGCCTAGTGGTTAGAGGAGGCAGGTAGCCTAGTGGTTAGAGGAGGCAGGTAGCCTAGTGGTTAGAGGAGGCAGGTAGCCTAGTGGTTAGAGGAGGCAGGTAGCCTAGTGGTTAGAGGAGGCAGGTAGCCTAGTGGTTAGAGGAGGCAGGTAGCCTAGTGGTTAGAGGAGGCAGGTAGCCTAGTGGTTAGAGGAGACAGGTAGCCTAGTGGTTAGAGGAGGCAGGTAGCCTAGTGGTTAGAGGAGGCAGGTAGCCTAGTGGTTAGAGGAGGCAGGTAGCCTAGTGGTTAGAGGAGGCAGGTAGCCTAGTGGTTAGAGGAGGCAGGTAGCCTAGTGGTTAGAGGAGGCAGGTAGCCTAGTGGTTAGAGGAGGCAGGTAGCCTAGTGGTTAGAGGAGGCAGGTAGCCTAGTGGTTAGAGGAGGCAGGTAGCCTAGTGGTTAGAGAGGCAGGTAGCCTAGTGGTTAGAGGAGGCAGGTAGCCTAGTGGTTAGAGGAGGCAGGTAGCCTAGTGGTTAGAGGAGGCAGGTAGCCTAGTGGTTAGAGGAGGCAGGTAGCCTAGTGGTTAGAGGAGGCAGGTAGCCTAGTGGTTAGAGGAGGCAGGTAGCCTAGTGGTTAGAGGAGGCAGGTAGCCTAGTGGTTAGAGGAGGCAGGTAGCCTAGTGGTTAGAGGAGGCAGGTAGCCTAGTGGTTAGAGGAGGCAGGTAGCCTAGTGGTTAGAGGAGGCAGGTAGCCTAGTGGTTAGAGGAGGCAGGTAGCCTAGTGGTTAGAGGAGGCAGGTAGCCTAGTGGTTAGAGGAGGCAGGTAGCCTAGTGGTTAGAGGAGGCAGGTAGCCTAGTGGTTAGAGGAGGCAGGTAGCCTAGTGGTTAGAGGAGACAGGTAGCCTAGTGGTTAGAGGAGGCAGGTAGCCTAGTGGTTAGAGGAGGCAGGTAGCCTAGTGGTTAGAGGAGGCAGGTAGCCTAGTGGTTAGAGGAGGCAGGTAGCCTAGTGGTTAGAGGAGGCAGGTAGCCTAGTGGTTAGAGGAGGCAGGTAGCCTAGTGGTTAGAGGAGGCAGGTAGCCTAGTGGTTAGAGGAGGCAGGTAGCCTAGTGGTTAGAGGAGGCAGGTAGCCTAGTGGTTAGAGGAGGCAGGTAGCCTAGTGGGTAGAGGAGGCAGGTAGCCTAGTGGGTAGAGGAGGGAGGTAGCCTAGTGGTTAGAGGAGGCAGGTAGCCTAGTGGTTAGAGGAGGCAGGTAGCCTAGTGGGTAGAGGAGGGAGGTAGCCTAGTGGGTAGAGGAGGGAGGTAGCCTAGTGGTTAGAGGAGGCAGGTAGCCTAGTGGTTAGAGGAGGCAGGTAGCCTAGTGGTTAGAGGAGGCAGGTAGCCTAGTGGTTAGAGGAGGCAGGTAGCCTAGTGGTTAGAGGAGGCAGGTAGCCTAGTGGTTAGAGGAGGCAGGTAGCCTAGTGGTTAGAGGAGGCAGGTAGCCTAGTGGTTAGAGGAGGCAGGTAGCCTAGTGGTTAGAGGAGGCAGGTAGCCTAGTGGTTAGAGGAGGCAGGTAGCCTAGTGGTTAGAGGAGGAGGTAGCCTAGTGGTTAGAGGAGGCAGGTAGCCTAGTGGTTAGAGGAGAGGCAGGTAGCCTAGTGGTTAGAGGAGGCAGGTAGCCTAGTGGTTAGAGGAGCAGGTAGCCTAGTGGTTAGAGGAGGCAGGTAGCCTAGTGGTTAGAGGAGGCAGGTAGCCTAGTGGTTAGAGGAGGCAGGTAGCCTAGTGGTTAGAGGAGACAGGTAGCCTAGTGGTTAGAGGAGGCAGGTAGCCTAGTGGTTAGAGGAGGCAGGTAGCCTAGTGGTTAGAGGAGGCAGGTAGCCTAGTGGTTAGAGGAGGCAGGTAGCCTAGTGGTTAGAGGAGGCAGGTAGCCTAGTGGTTAGAGGAGGCAGGTAGCCTAGTGGTTAGAGGAGGCAGGTAGCCTAGTGGTTAGAGGAGGCAGGTAGCCTAGTGGTTAGAGGAGGCAGGTAGCCTAGTGGTTAGAGGAGGCAGGTAGCCTAGTGGTTAGAGGAGACAGGTAGCCTAGTGGTTAGAGGAGGCAGGTAGCCTAGTGGTTAGAGGAGGCAGGTAGCCTAGTGGTTAGAGGAGGCAGGTAGCCTAGTGGTTAGAGGAGGCAGGTAGCCTAGTGGTTAGAGGAGGCAGGTAGCCTAGTGGTTAGAGGAGGCAGGTAGCCTAGTGGTTAGAGGAGGCAGGTAGCCTAGTGGTTAGAGGAGGCAGGTAGCCTAGTGGTTAGAGGAGGCAGGTAGCCTAGTGGTTAGAGGAGGCAGGTAGCCTAGTGGTTAGAGGAGGCAGGTAGCCTAGTGGTTAGAGGAGGCAGGTAGCCTAGTGGTTAGAGGAGGCAGGTAGCCTAGTGGTTAGAGGAGGCAGGTAGCCTAGTGGTTAGAGGAGGCAGGTAGCCTAGTGGTTAGAGGAGGCAGGTAGCCTAGTGGTTAGAGGAGGCAGGTAGCCTAGTGGTTAGAGGAGGCAGGTAGCCTAGTGGTTAGAGGAGGCAGGTAGCCTAGTGGTTAGAGGAGGCAGGTAGCCTAGTGGTTAGAGGAGGCAGGTAGCCTAGTGGTTAGAGGAGGCAGGTAGCCTAGTGGTTAGAGGAGGCAGGTAGCCTAGTGGTTAGAGGAGGCAGGTAGCCTAGTGGTTAGAGGAGGCAGGTAGCCTAGTGGTTAGAGGAGGCAGGTAGCCTAGTGGTTAGAGGAGAGGCAGGTAGCCTAGTGGTTAGAGGAGGCAGGTAGCCTAGTGGTTAGAGGAGGCAGGTAGCCTAGTGGTTAGAGGAGGCAGGTAGCCTAGTGGTTAGAGGAGGCAGGTAGCCTAGTGGTTAGAGGAGGCAGGTAGCCTAGTGGTTAGAGGAGGCAGGTAGCCTAGTGGTTAGAGGAGGCAGGTAGCCTAGTGGTTAGAGGAGGCAGGTAGCCTAGTGGTTAGAGGAGGCAGGTAGCCTAGTGGTTAGAGGAGGCAGGTAGCCTAGTGGTTAGAGGAGGCAGGTAGCCTAGTGGTTAGAGGAGGCAGGTAGCCTAGTGGTTAGAGGAGGCAGGTAGCCTAGTGGTTAGAGGAGGCAGGTAGCCTAGTGGTTAGAGGAGGCAGGTAGCCTAGTGGTTAGAGGAGGCAGGTAGCCTAGTGGTTAGAGGAGGCAGGTAGCCTAGTGGTTAGAGGAGGCAGGTAGCCTAGTGGTTAGAGGAGGCAGGTAGCCTAGTGGTTAGAGGAGGCAGGTAGCCTAGTGGTTAGAGGAGGCAGGTAGCCTAGTGGTGGTTAGAGGAGGCAGGTAGCCTAGTGGTTAGAGGAGGCAGGTAGCCTAGTGGTTAGAGGAGGCAGGTAGCCTAGTGGTTAGAGGAGGCAGGTAGCCTAGTGGTTAGAGGAGGCAGGTAGCCTAGTGGTTAGAGGAGGCAGGTAGCCTAGTGGTTAGAGGAGGCAGGTAGCCTAGTGGTTAGAGGAGGCAGGTAGCCTAGTGGTTAGAGGAGGCAGGTAGCCTAGTGGTTAGAGGAGGCAGGTAGCCTAGTGGTTAGAGGAGGCAGGTAGCCTAGTGGTTAGAGGAGGCAGGTAGCCTAGTGGTTAGAGGAGGCAGGTAGCCTAGTGGTTAGAGGAGGCAGGTAGCCTAGTGGTTAGAGGAGGCAGGTAGCCTAGTGGTTAGAGGAGGCAGGTAGCCTAGTGGTTAGAGGAGGCAGGTAGCCTAGTGGTTAGAGGAGGCAGGTAGCCTAGTGGTTAGAGGAGGCAGGTAGCCTAGTGGTTAGAGGAGGCAGGTAGCCTAGTGGTTAGAGGAGGCAGGTAGCCTAGTGGTTAGAGGAGGCAGGTAGCCTAGTGGTTAGAGGAGGCAGGTAGCCTAGTGGTTAGAGGAGGCAGGTAGCCTAGTGGTTAGAGGAGGCAGGTAGCCTAGTGGTTAGAGGAGGCAGGTAGCCTAGTGGTTAGAGGAGGCAGGTAGCCTAGTGGTTAGAGGAGGCAGGTAGCCTAGTGGTTAGAGGAGGCAGGTAGCCTAGTGGTTAGAGGAGGCAGGTAGCCTAGTGGTTAGAGGAGGCAGGTAGCCTAGTGGTTAGAGGAGGCAGGTAGCCTAGTGGTTAGAGGAGGCAGGTAGCCTAGTGGTTAGAGGAGGCAGGTAGCCTAGTGGTTAGAGGAGGCAGGTAGCCTAGTGGTTAGAGGAGGCAGGTAGCCTAGTGGTTAGAGGAGGCAGGTAGCCTAGTGGTTAGAGGAGGCAGGTAGCCTAGTGGTTAGAGGAGGCAGGTAGCCTAGTGGTTAGAGGAGGCAGGTAGCCTAGTGGTGGTTAGAGGAGGCAGGTAGCCTAGTGGTTAGAGGAGGCAGGTAGCCTAGTGGTTAGAGGAGGCAGGTAGCCTAGTGGTTAGAGGAGGCAGGTAGCCTAGTGGTTAGAGGAGGCAGGTAGCCTAGTGGTTAGAGGAGGCAGGTAGCCTAGTGGTTAGAGGAGGCAGGTAGCCTAGTGGTTAGAGGAGGCAGGTAGCCTAGTGGTTAGAGGAGGCAGGTAGCCTAGTGGTTAGAGGAGGCAGGTAGCCTAGTGGTTAGAGGAGGCAGGTAGCCTAGTGGTTAGAGGGAGGCAGGTAGCCTAGTGGTTAGAGGAGGCAGGTAGCCTAGTGGTTAGAGGAGGCAGGTAGCCTAGTGGTTAGAGGAGGCAGGTAGCCTAGTGGTTAGAGGAGGCAGGTAGCCTAGTGGTTAGAGGAGGCAGGTAGCCTAGTGGTTAGAGGAGGCAGGTAGCCTAGTGGTTAGAGGAGGCAGGTAGCCTAGTGGTTAGAGGAGGCAGGTAGCCAGTGGTTAGAGGAGGCAGGTAGCCTAGTGGTTAGAGGCAGGTAGCCTAGTGGTTAGAGGAGGCAGGTAGCCTAGTGGTTAGAGGAGGCAGGTAGCCTAGTGGTTAGAGGAGGCAGGTAGCCTAGTGGTTAGAGGAGGCAGGTAGCCTAGTGGTTAGAGGAGGCAGGTAGCCTAGTGGTTAGAGGAGGCAGGTAGCCTAGTGGTTAGAGGAGGCAGGTAGCCTAGTGGTTAGAGGAGGCAGGTAGCCTAGTGGTTAGAGGAGGCAGGTAGCCTAGTGGTTAGAGAGGCAGGTAGCCTAGTGGTTAGAGGAGGCAGGTAGCCTAGTGGTTAGAGGAGGCAGGTAGCCTAGTGGTTAGAGGAGGCAGGTAGCCTAGTGGTTAGAGGAGGCAGGTAGCCTAGTGGTTAGAGGAGGCAGGTAGCCTAGTGGTTAGAGGAGGAGGCAGGTAGCCTAGTGGTTAGAGGAGGCAGGTAGCCTAGTGGTTAGAGGAGGCAGGTAGCCTAGTGGTTAGAGGAGGCAGGTAGCCTAGTGGTTAGAGGAGGCAGGTAGCCTAGTGGTTAGAGGAGGCAGGTAGCCTAGTGGTTAGAGGAGGCAGGTAGCCTAGTGGTTAGAGGAGGCAGGTAGCCTAGTGGTTAGAGGAGGCAGGTAGCCTAGTGGTTAGAGGAGGCAGGTAGCCTAGTGGTTAGAGGAGGCAGGTAGCCTAGTGGTTAGAGGAGGCAGGTAGCCTAGTGGTTAGAGGAGGCAGGTAGCCTAGTGGTTAGAGGAGGCAGGTAGCCTAGTGGTTAGAGGAGGCAGGTAGCCTAGTGGTTAGAGGAGGCAGGTAGCCTAGTGGTTAGAGGAGGCAGGTAGCCTAGTGGTTAGAGGAGGCAGGTAGCCTAGTGGTTAGAGGAGGCAGGTAGCCTAGTGGTTAGAGAGGAGGCAGGTAGCCCTAGTGGTTAGAGGAGGCAGGTAGCCTAGTGGTTAGAGGAGGCAGGTAGCCTAGTGGTTAGAGGAGGCAGGTAGCCTAGTGGTTAGAGGAGGCAGGTAGCCTAGTGGTTAGAGGAGGCAGGTAGCCTAGTGGTTAGAGGAGGCAGGTAGCCTAGTGGTTAGAGGAGGCAGGTAGCCTAGTGGTTAGAGGAGGCAGGTAGCCTAGTGGTTAGAGGAGGCAGGTAGCCTAGTGGTTAGAGGAGGCAGGTAGCCTAGTGGTTAGAGGAGGCAGGTAGCCTAGTGGTTAGAGGAGGCAGGTAGCCTAGTGGTTAGAGGAGGCAGGTAGCCTAGTGGTTAGAGGAGGCAGGTAGCCTAGTGGTTAGAGGAGGCAGGTAGCCTAGTGGTTAGAGGAGGCAGGTAGCCTAGTGGTTAGAGGAGGCAGGTAGCCTAGTGGTTAGAGGAGGCAGGTAGCCTAGTGGTTAGAGGAGGCAGGTAGCCTAGTGGTTAGAGGAGGCAGGTAGCCTAGTGGTTAGAGGAGGCAGGTAGCCTAGTGGTTAGAGGAGGCAGGTAGCCTAGTGGTTAGAGGAGGCAGGTAGCCTAGTGGTTAGAGGAGGCAGGTAGCCTAGTGGTTAGAGGAGGCAGGTAGCCTAGTGGTTAGAGGAGGCAGGTAGCCTAGTGGTTAGAGGAGACAGGTAGCCTAGTGGTTAGAGGAGGCAGGTAGCCTAGTGGTTAGAGGAGGCAGGTAGCCTAGTGGTTAGAGGAGGCAGGTAGCCTAGTGGTTAGAGGAGGCAGGTAGCCTAGTGGTTAGAGTGGAGGCAGGTAGCCTAGTGGTTAGAGGAGGCAGGTAGCCTAGTGGTTAGGCAGGTAGCCTAGTGGTTAGAGGAGGCAGGTAGCCTAGTGGTTAGGAGGCAGGTAGCCTAGTGGTTAGAGGAGGCAGGTAGCCTAGTGGTTAGAGGAGGCAGGTAGCCTAGTGGTTAGAGGAGGCAGGTAGCCTAGTGGTTAGAGGAGGCAGGTAGCCTAGTGGTTAGAGGAGGCAGGTAGCCTAGTGGTTAGAGGAGGCAGGTAGCCTAGTGGTTAGAGGAGGCAGGTAGCCTAGTGGTTAGAGGAGGCAGGTAGCCTAGTGGTTAGAGGAGGCAGGTAGCCTAGTGGTTAGAGGAGGCAGGTAGCCTAGTGGTTAGAGGAGGCAGGTAGCCTAGTGGTTAGAGGAGGCAGGTAGCCTAGTGGTTAGAGGAGGCAGGTAGCCTAGTGGTTAGAGGAGGCAGGTAGCCTAGTGGTTAGAGGAGGCAGGTAGCCTAGTGGTTAGAGGAGGCAGGTAGCCTAGTGGTTAGAGGAGGCAGGTAGCCTAGTGGTTAGAGGAGGCAGGTAGCCTAGTGGTTAGAGGAGGCAGGTAGCCTAGTGGTTAGAGGAGGCAGGTAGCCTAGTGGTTAGAGGAGGCAGGTAGCCTAGTGGTTAGAGGAGGCAGGTAGCCTAGTGGTTAGAGGAGGCAGGTAGCCTAGTGGTTAGAGGAGGCAGGTAGCCTAGTGGTTAGAGGAGGCAGGTAGCCTAGTGGTTAGAGGAGGCAGGTAGCCTAGTGGTTAGAGGTAGAGGCAGGTAGCCTAGTGGTTAGAGGAGGCAGGTAGCCTAGTGGTTAGAGGAGGCAGGTAGCCTAGTGGTTAGAGGAGGCAGGTAGCCTAGTGGTTAGAGGAGGCAGGTAGCCTAGTGGTTAGAGGAGGCAGGTAGCCTAGTGGTTAGAGGAGGCAGGTAGCCTAGTGGTTAGAGGAGACAGGTAGCCTAGTGGTTAGAGGAGGCAGGTAGCCTAGTGGTTAGAGGAGGCAGGTAGCCTAGTGGTTAGAGGAGGCAGGTAGCCTAGTGGTTAGAGGAGGCAGGTAGCCTAGTGGTTAGAGGAGGCAGGTAGCCTAGTGGTTAGAGGAGGCAGGTAGCCTAGTGGTTAGAGGAGGCAGGTAGCCTAGTGGTTAGAGGAGGCAGGTAGCCTAGTGGTTAGAGGAAGGAGGCAGGTAGCCTAGTGGTTAGAGGAGGCAGGTAGCCTAGTGGTTAGAGGAGGCAGGTAGCCTAGTGGTTAGAGGAGGCAGGTAGCCTAGTGGTTAGAGGAGGCAGGTAGCCTAGTGGTTAGAGGAGGCAGGTAGCCTAGTGGTTAGAGGAGGGAGGTAGCCTAGTGGTTAGAGGAGGCAGGTAGCCTTGTGGTTAGAGGAGGGAGGTAGCCTTGTGGTTAGAGGAGGCAGGTAGCCTAGTGGTTAGAGGAGGCAGGTAGCCTAGTGGTTAGAGGAGGCAGGTAGCCTAGTGGTTAGAGGAGGCAGGTAGCCTAGTGGTTAGAGGAGGCAGGTAGCCTAGTGGTTAGAGGAGGCAGGTAGCCTAGTGGTTAGAGGAGGCAGGTAGCCTAGTGGTTAGAGGAGGCAGGTAGCCTAGTGGTTAGAGGAGGCAGGTAGCCTAGTGGTTAGAGGAGGCAGGTAGCCTAGTGGTTAGAGGAGGCAGGTAGCCTAGTGGTTAGAGGAGGCAGGTAGCCTAGTGGTTAGAGGAGGCAGGTAGCCTAGTGGTTAGAGGAGGCAGGTAGCCTAGTGGTTAGAGGAGGCAGGTAGCCTAGTGGTTAGAGGAGGCAGGTAGCCTAGTGGTTAGAGAGGAGGCAGGTAGCCTAGTGGTTAGAGGAGGCAGGTAGCCTAGTGGTTAGAGGAGGCAGGTAGCCTAGTGGTTAGAGGAGGCAGGTAGCCTAGTGGTTAGAGGAGGCAGGTAGCCTAGTGGTTAGAGGAGGCAGGTAGCCTAGTGGTTAGAGGAGACAGGTAGCCTAGTGGTTAGAGGAGGCTGGTACCTCCATAACGGGCAGCAGGTAGCCTAGTGGTTAGAGGAGGCAGGTAGCCTAGTGGTTAGAGGAGGCAGGTAGCCTAGTGGTTAGAGGAGGCAGGTAGCCTAGTGGTTAGAGGAGGCAGGTAGCCTAGTGGTTAGAGGAGACAGGTAGCCTAGTGGTTAGAGGAGGCAGGTAGCCTAGTGGTTAGAGGAGGCAGGTAGCCTAGTGGTTAGAGGAGGCAGGTAGCCTAGTGGTTAGAGGAGGCAGGTAGCCTAGTGGTTAGAGGAGGCAGGTAGCCTAGTGGTTAGAGGAGGCAGGTAGCCTAGTGGTTAGAGGAGGCAGGTAGCCTAGTGGTTAGAGTGGGAGGCAGGTAGCCTAGTGGTTAGAGGAGACAGGTAGCCTAGTGGTTAGAGGAGGCAGGTAGCCTAGTGGTTAGGAGGCAGGTAGCCTAGTGGTTAGAGGAGGCAGGTAGCCTAGTGGTTAGAGGAGGCAGGTAGCCTAGTGGTTAGAGGAGGCAGGTAGCCTAGTGGTTAGAGGAGGCAGGTAGCCTAGTGGTTAGAGGAGGCAGGTAGCCTAGTGGGTTAGTGGAGGAGGCAGGTAGCCTAGTGGTTAGAGGAGGCAGGTAGCCTAGTGGTTAGAGGAGGCAGGTAGCCTAGTGGTTAGAGGAGGCAGGTAGCCTAGTGGTTAGAGGAGAGGCAGGTAGCCTAGTGGTTAGAGGAGGCAGGTATCCTAGTGGTTAGAGGAGACAGGTAGAGCCTAGTGGTTAGAGGAGGCAGGTAGAGCCTAGTGGTTAGAGGAGGCAGGTAACCTAGTGGTTAGAGGAGGCAGGTAGCCTAGTGGTTAGAGGAGGCAGGTAGCCTAGTGGTTAGAGGAGGCAGGTATCCTAGTGGTTAGAGGAGACAGGTAGCCTAGTGGTTAGAGGAGGCAGGTAGCCTAGTGGTTAGAGGAGACAGGTAGCCTAGTGGTTAGAGGAGACAGGTAGCCTAGTGGTTAGAGGAGGCAGGTAGCCTAGTGGTTAGAGGAGGCAGGTAGCCTAGTGGTTAGAGGAGGCAGGTAGCCTAGTGGTTAGAGGAGGCAGGTAGCCTAGTGGTTAGAGGAGGCAGGTAGAGCCTAGTGGTTAGAGGAGACAGGTAGAGCCTAGTGGTTAGAGGAAGCAGGTAGCCTAGTGGTTAGAAGAGGCAGGTATCCTAGTGGTTAGAGGAGGCAGGTAGCCTAGTGGTTAGAGGAGGCAGGTAGCCTAGTGGTTAGAGGAGACAGGTAGCCTAGTGGTTAGAGGAGGCAGGTAGCCTAGTGGTTAGAGGAGGCAGGTAGCCTAGTGGTTAGAGGAGGCAGGTATCCTAGTGGTTAGAGGAGACAGGTAGAGCCTAGTGGTTAGAGGAGGCAGGTAACCTAGTGGTTAGAGGAGGCAGGTAGCCTAGTGGTTAGAGGAGGCAGGTAGCCTAGTGGTTAGAGGAGACAGGTAGTCTAGTGGTTAGAGGAGGCAGGTAGCCTACTGGTTAGAAGAGGCAGGTAGCCTAGTG
Organism: Oncorhynchus tshawytscha; assembly: GCF_018296145.1. Classification (NCBI taxonomy): domain Eukaryota; kingdom Metazoa; phylum Chordata; class Actinopteri; order Salmoniformes; family Salmonidae; genus Oncorhynchus; species Oncorhynchus tshawytscha. The sequence continues at coordinate 44,000,003 of NC_056446.1, read as the reverse complement.
GTTAGAAGAGGCAGGTAGCCTAGTGGTTAGAGGAGACAGGTAGCCTAGTGGTTAGAGGAGACAGGTAGCCAGTGGTTAGAGGAGACATGTAGCCTAGTGGTTAGAGGAGGCAGGTAGCCTAGTGGTTAGAGGAGGCAGGTAGCCTAGTGGTTAGAGGAGGCAGGTAGCCTAGTGGTTAGAGGAGGCAGGTATCCTAGTGGTTAGAGGAGACAGGTAGCCTAGTGGTTAGAGGAGGAAGCCTAGTGGTTAACCTAGTGGTTAGAGGAGGCAGGTAGCCTAGTGGTTAGAGGAGGCAGGTATCCTAGTGGTTAGAGGAGACAGGTAGCCTAGTGGTTAGAGGAGGCAGGTAGCCTAGTGGTTAGAGGAGACAGGTAGCCTAGTGGTTAGAGGAGGCAGGTAGCCTAGTGGTTAGAGGAGACAGGTAGCCTAGTGGTTAGAGGAGGCAGGTAGCCTAGTGGTTAGAGGAGGCAGGTAGCCTAGTGGTTAGAGGAGGCAGGTAGCCTAGTGGTTAGAGGAGGCAGGTAGCCTAGTGGTTAGAGGAGGCAGGTAGCCTAGTGGTTAGAGGAGGAGGCAGGTAGCCTAGTGGTTAGAGGAGGCAGGTAGCCTAGTGGTTAGAGGAGGCAGGTAGCCTAGTGGTTAGAGGAGACAGGTAGCCTAGTGGTTAGAGGAGGCAGGTAGCCTAGTGGTTAGAGGAGGCAGGTAGCCTAGTGGTTAGAGGAGACAGGTAGCCTAGTGGTTAGAGGAGGCAGGTATCCTAGTGGTTAGAGGAGGCAGGTAGCCTAGTGGTTAGAGGAGGCAGGTAGCCTAGTGGTTAGAGGAGACAGGTATCCTAGTGGTTAGAGGAGACAGGTATCCTAGTGGTTAGAGGAGGCAGGTAGCCTAGTGGTTAGAGGAGACAGGTAGCCTAGTGGTTAGAGGAGACAGGTAGCCTAGTGGTTAGAGGAGGCAGGTAGCCTAGTGGTTAGAGGAGACAGGTATCCTAGTGGTTAGAGGAGACAGGTATCCTAGTGGTTAGAGGAGGCAGGTAGCCTAGTGGTTAGAGGAGACAGGTAGCCTAGTGGTTAGAGGAGGCAGGTAGCCTAGTGGTTAGAGGAGACAGGTAGCCTAGTGGTTAGAGGAGGCAGGTAGCCTAGTGGTTAGAGGAGACAGGTAGCCTAGTGGTTAGAGGAGACAGGTATCCTAGTGGTTTAGAGCGTTGGACATGTAACCGGAAGCTAGATTGAATCCCGACCTGACAAGGTACAAATCTGTTGTTCTGCCTCTGAAAAAGGTTCCTAGGCCGTCATTGAAAATAATAATTAGTTCTCAACTGACTTGCCTAGTTAAATAAAGATAAAATACCAGTTTTAAATATTAGTTTAATACTAATTAAATGAAGTTGGTTCAATAATAATGTAAATCTGATATAAACACACTGAAGTCTGGAAGGTTGAGGAAGATCATGACGAATGACCTGCTGTGTGTTGTATCGGGGTGTCGACCACTCCTCCAATCAGAGGCATGACGATACCGTTCTCCTGGAACGCAATGACAAGCTGCTCTTCTTCCTCCTCTTCATCACCAGGAGGAGGAAGTCTGGAGTCTGCAGGGAGAACTATCACCTCTTCAAACAGCCTGCTCGCTCAGAGAGACGGGGGGAGGGAGAGAGAGAGGGAGGGAGCAGAGAGAGGGAGGGGAGAGGGAGGGGAGAGAGAGAGAGGGAGGGAGCAGAGAGAGAGAGGGAGGGAGGAGAGAGGGAGGGAGGGAGAGGAGGGAGAGAGAGAGAGGGAGGGAGAGAGAGGGAGGGGAGAGAGAGAGGGGGAAGAGAGAGGGGGGAAGAGAGGGAGGGAGGGAGAGAGAGAGAGGGAGGGGAGAGAGGGAGGGGGAGAGAGAGAGAGGAGGAGAGAGAGGGAGGGAGAGAGAGAGAGAGGGAGGGAGAGAGAGAGGGAGGGAGGAGAGAGAGGGAGGGGAGAGAGAGAGGAGGGAGGGAGGAGAGAGAGGGACAGAGAGAGAGAGGGAGGGAG
>NC_056446.1:43985500-43993000 GCF_018296145.1 Oncorhynchus tshawytscha | reverse complement strand
TATCAGTCATATGATTCATTGTAAAGCAGAGGCCCTATCAGTCATATGATTCATTGTAAAGTAGAGGCCCTATCAGTCATATGATTCATTGTAAAGCAGAGGCCCTATCAGTCATATGATTCATTGTAAAGCAGAGGCCCTATCAGTCATATGATTCATTGTAAAGTAGAGGCCCTATCAGTCATATGATTAATTGTAAAGCAGAGGCCCTATCAGTCATATGATTCATTGTAAAGCAGAGGCCCTATCCAGTCATTTAGTAGTAGTGTTTCCTGTTCTATTTCCAAACCCATCTGTGAGCTGACCTTCTCCACGTGGTCAGAGCGACGGGTCCTCTTCATAATGTCCTCCAGACGCTAGGAGATGATAGGAGAGAACATTACACACAGGACACAGGACACAACCTAACTTCTATTTAGAGCACATGGAAGGAGTGTATTGTAATATATGAGATAAGAGAACCCTGAGGATAGGAGTGTATTGTAAGATAAGAGATAAGAGAGAACCCTGAGGATAGGAGTGTATTGTAAGATAAGAGATAAGAGAACCCTGAGGATAGGAGTGTATTGTAAGATAAGAGATAAGAGAACCCTGAGGATAGGAGTGTATTGTAAGATAAGAGATAAGAGAACCCTGAGGATAGGAGTGTATTGTATGATAAGAGATAAGAGAACCCTGAGGATAGGAGTGTATTGTAAGATAAGAGATAAGAGAACCCTGAGGATAGGAGTGTATTGTAAGATAAGAGAACCCTGAGGATAGGAGTGTATTGTAAGATAAGAGAACCCTGAGGATAGGAGTGTATTGTAAGATAAGAGATAAGAGAACCCTGAGGATAGGAGTGTATTGTAAGATAAGAGATAAGAGAACCCTGAGGATAGGAGTGTATTGTAAGATAAGAGATAAGAGAACCCTGAGGATAGGAGTGTATTGTAAGATAAGAGAACCCTGAGGATAAGAGTGTATTGTAAGATAAGAGATAAGAGAACCCTGAGGATAGGAGTGTATTGTAAGATAAGAGAACCCTGAGGATAGGAGTGTATTGTAAGATAAGAGATAAGAGAACCCTGAGGATAGGAGTGTATTGTAAGATAAGAGATAAGAGAGAACCCTGAGGATAGGAGTGTATTGTAAGATAAGAGATAAGAGAACCCTGAGGATAGGAGTGTATTGTAAGATAAGAGATAAGAGAACCCTGAGGATAGGAGTGTATTGTAAGATAAGAGATAAGAGAGAACCCTGAGGATAGGAGTGTATTGTAAGATAAGAGATAAGAGAGAACCCTGAGGATAGGAGTGTATTGTAAGATAAGAGATAAGAGAGAACCCTGAGGATAGGAGTGTATTGTAAGATAAGAGATAAGAGAACCCTGAGGATAGGAGTGTATTGTAAGATAAGAGATAAGAGAGAACCCTGAGGATAGGAGTGTATTGTAAGATAAGAGAACCCTGAGGATAAGAGTGTATTGTAAGATAAGAGATAAGAGAACCCTGAGGATAGGAGTGTATTGTAAGATAAGAGATAAGAGAGAACCCTGAGGATAGGAGTGTATTGTAAGATAAGAGAACCCTGAGGATAGGAGTGTGTTGTAAGATAAGAGATAAGAGAACCCTGAGGATAGGAGTGTATTGTAAGATAAGAGATAAGAGAGAACCCTGAGGATAAGAGTGTATTGTAAGATAAGAGATAAGAGAACCCTGAGGATAGGAGTGTATTGTAAGATAAGAGATAAGAGAGAACCCTGAGGATAGGAGTGTATTGTAAGATAAGAGAACCCTGAGGATAGGAGTGTGTTGTAAGATAAGAGATAAGAGAACCCTGAGGATAGGAGTGTATTGTAAGATAAGAGATAAGAGAGAACCCTGAGGATAAGAGTGTATTGTAAGATAAGAGATAAGAGAACCCTGAGGATAGGAGTGTATTGTAAGATAAGAGATAAGAGAGAACCCTGAGGATAGGAGTGTATTGTAAGATAAGAGAACCCTGAGGATAGGAGTGTGTTGTAAGATAAGAGATAAGAGAACCCTGAGGATAGGAGTGTATTGTAAGATAAGAGATAAGAGAGAACCCTGAGGATAAGAGTGTATTGTAAGATAAGAGATAAGAGAACCCTGAGGATAGGAGTGTATTGTAAGATAAGAGATAAGAGAGAACCCTGAGGATAGGAGTGTATTGTAAGATAAGAGAGAACCCTGAGGATAGGAGTGTATTGTAAGATAAGAGATAAGAGAACCCTGAGGATAGGAGTGTGTTGTAAGATAAGAGAACCCTGAGGATAGGAGTGTGTTGTAAGATAAGAGAACCCTGAGGATAGGAGTGTATTGTAAGATAAGAGATAAGAGAGAACCCTGAGGATAGGAGTGTATTGTAAGATAAGAGATAAGAGAACCCTGAGGATAGGAGTGTATTGTAAGATAAGAGATAAGAGAGAACCCTGAGGATAGGAGTGTATTGTAAGATAAGAGAGAACCCTGAGGATAGGAGTGTATTGTAAGATAAGAGAGAACCCTGAGGATAGGAGTGTATTGTAAGATAAGAGATAAGAGAGAACCCTGAGGATAGGAGTGTATTGTAAGATAAGAGAGAACCCTGAGGATAGGAGTGTATTGTAAGATAAGAGAGAACCCTGAGGATAGGAGTGTATTGTAAGATAAGAGATAAGAGAGAACCCTGAGGATAGGAGTGTATTGTAAGATAAGAGAGAACCCTGAGGATAGGAGTGTATTGTAAGATAAGAGATAAGAGAGAACCCCGAGGATAGGAGTGTATTGTAAGATAAGAGATAAGAGAACCCTGAGGATAGGAGTGTGTTGTAAGATAAGAGATAAGAGAACCCTGAGGATAGGAGTGTATTGTAAGATAAGAGAGAACCCTGAGGATAGGAGTGTATTGTAAGATAAGAGATAAGAGAACCCTGAGGATAGGAGTGTATTGTAAGATAAGAGATAAGAGAACCCTGAGGATAGGAGTGTATTGTAAGATAAGAGATAAGAGAACCCTGAGGATAGGAGTGTATTGTAAGATAAGAGAACCCTGAGGATAGGAGTGTATTGTAAGATAAGAGATAAGAGAGAACCCTGAGGATAGGAGTGTATTGTAAGATAAGAGAACCCTGAGGATAGGAGTGTATTGTAAGATAGGAGATAAGAGAGAACCCTGAGGATAGGAGTGTGTTGTAAGATAAGAGATAAGAGAACCCTGAGGATAGGAGTGTGTTGTAAGATAAGAGATAAGAGAGAACCCTGAGGATAGGAGTGTATTGTAAGATAAGAGAACCCTGAGGATAGGAGTGTATTGTAAGATAAGAGATAAGAGAACCCTGAGGATAGGAGTGTGTTGTAAGATAAGAGATAAGAGAGAACCCTGAGGATAGGAGTGTATTGTAAGATAAGAGAACCCTGAGGATAGGAGTGTATTGTAAGATAAGAGATAAGAGAACCCTGAGGATAGGAGTGTATTGTAAGATAAGAGAACCCTGAGGATAGGAGTGTATTGTAAGATAAGAGAACCCTGAGGATAGGAGTGTATTGTAAGATAAGAGATAAGAGAACCCTGAGGATAGGGGTGTATTGTAAGATAAGAGAACCCTGAGGATAGGAGTGTATTGTAAGATAAGAGATAAGAGAACCCTGAGGATAGGAGTGTATTGTAAGATAAGAGATAAGAGAACCCTGAGGATAGGAGTGTATTGTAAGATAAGAGAACCCTGAGGATAGGAGTGTATTACCTTTTTCCTCTCCATTCGTTCAGCCTCCTCTTTCTCAAAGTGTTTCTCTCTCTCCGTCCTCACTCGTTCAGCCTCCTCTTTCTTACGACACTCCTCCTCTCTCTGAGAACACAGAGAGAGAGAGACAGAGAGAGAGAGACAGAGAGGGGGGAGAGAGAGGGAGAAGGAGGGTGAGAGAGAGAGAGGTAGAGGGTGGGGGAAAGAGAGAGAGGAGAGGTAGAGGGTGGGGGGAAAGAGAGAGAGAGGTAGAGGGTGGGGGAGGGGGAGAGAGAGAGGTAGAGGGTGGGGGAGAGAGAGAGAGGTAGAGGGTGGGGGGGAGAGAGAGAGGTAGAGGGTGGGGAGAGAGAGAGAGAGGTAGAGGGTGGGGGAGAGAGAGGTAGAGGGTGGGGGTGAGAGAGAGAGGTAGAGGGTGGGGAGAGAGGGAGGAGAGGGTGGGAGAGAGTAGAGGTGGGGGAGAGAGAGAGAGGTAGAGGGTGGGGAGAGAGGGAGAGAGAGGGTGGGGATAGAGAGAGAGGTAGAGGGTGGAGAGAGAGGGTGGGTGGGGATAGAGAGAGAGGTAGAGGGTGGGGGGAGAGAGGGAGAGAGAGGGTGGGGATAGAGAGAGAGGTAGAGGGTGGGAGAGAGAGGGTGGGGAGAGAGAGAGGTAGAGGGTGGGGGGAGAGAGAGAGAGGTAGAGGGTGGGGAGAGAGAGGTAGAGGGGGGAGGGAGAGAGAGGTAGAGGGTGGGAGAGAGAGGTAGAGGGTGGGGAGAGAGAGAGAGGTAGAGGGTGGGAGAGAGAGGGTGGGGGAGAGAGAGAGGTAGAGGGTGGGAGAGAGAGGGTGGGGGGAGAGAGAGGTAGAGGGTGGGGATAGAGAGAGAGGTAGAGGGTGGGGAGAGAGAAAGGGGTAGAGGGTGGGGGGAGAGAGAGGTAGAGGGTGGGGGGAGAGAGAGAGGTAGAGGGTGGGGAGAGAGAGAGGTAGAGGGTGGGGGAGAGAGAGAGAGGTAGAGGTGGGGAGAGAGAGAGAGGTAGAGTGTGGGGGAGAGAGAGAGAGGTAGAGGGTGGGAGAGAGAGGGAGGTAGAGGGTGGGAGAGAGAGGGTGGGGGGGGAGAGAGAGAGGTAGAGGGTGGGGATAGAGAGAGAGGTAGAGGGTGGGAGAGAGAGGGTGGGGGAGAGAGAGGTAGAGGGTGGGGATAGAGAGAGAGGTAGAGGGTGGGGGGAGAGAGAGAGAGGTAGAGGGTGGGAGAGAGAGGGGGGGGAGAGAGAGAGGTAGAGGGTGGGGGGAGAGAGAGAGAGGTAGAGGGGGGGGGGAGAGAGAGGTAGAGGGTGGGGGAGAGAGAGAGGTAGAGGGTGGGGAGAGAGAGAGGTAGAGGGTGGGAGAGAGAGGGTGGGGGAGAGAGAGAGGTAGAGGGTGGGGAGAGAGAGAGAGGTAGAGGGTGGGGGGGAGAGAGAGGTAGAGGGTGGGGAGAGAGAGAGGTAGAGGGTGGAGAGAGAGAGAGAGGGTAGAGGGTGGGGGGGAGAGAGAGAGGTAGAGGGTGGGAGAGAGAGAGGTAGAGGGTGGGAGAGAGAGAGGTAGAGGGTGGGGGAGAGAGAGGTAGAGGGTGGGAGAGAGAGAGGTAGAGGGTGGGAGAGAGAGAGGTAGAGGGTGGGAGAGAGAGAGGTAGAGGGTGGGGAGAGAGAGGTAGAGGGTGGGAGAGAGAGAGGTAGAGGGTGGGGGAGAGAGAGAGGTAGAGGGTGGGGGGAGAGGTGGGTGGGGAGAGAGAGAGAGGTAGAGGGTGGGGGAGAGAGGGAGAGAGAGGGTGGGGATAGAGAGAGAGGTAGAGGGTGGGAGAGAGAGGGGAGAGAGAGGTAGAGGGTGGGGGAGAGAGAGGGAGAGAGAGAGGTAGAGGGTGGGGAGAGAGAGGGAGAGAGAGGTAGAGGGTGGGGGAGAGAGAGAGGTAGAGGGTGGGGGAGAGAGAGAGAGGTAGAGGGTGGGGGGAGAGAGAGAGAGAGGTAGAGGGTGGGTGGAGAGAGAGAGAGGTAGAGGGTGGGGAGAGAGAGAGAGGTAGAGGGTGGGGGAGAGAGAGGGAGAGAGAGGTAGAGGGTGGGGGAGAGAGAGGGAGAGAGAGGTAGAGGGTGGGGGGAGAGAGAGAGGTAGAGTGTGGAGGAGAGAGAGAGAGGTAGAGGGTGGGGGGAGAGAGAGAGGTAGAGGGTGGGGGATAGAGAGAGAGGTAGAGGGCGGGGGGGAGAGAGAGAGGTAGAGGGTGGGGGGAGAGAGAGGTAGAGGGTGGGGGAGAGAGAGAGGTAGAGGGTGGGGAGAGAGAGAGAGGTAGAGGGTGGGAGAGAGAGAGAGGTAGAGGGTGGGGGGGAGAGAGGGAGAGGTAGAGGGTGGGGATAGAGAGAGGTAGAGGGTGGGGAGAGAGAGGGGAGAGGGTAGAGGGTGGGGGAGAGAGGGGAGAGAGAGGTAGAGGGTGGGGGGAGAGAGAGAGGTAGAGGGTGGGGAGAGAGAGGGAGAGGGTAGAGGGTGGGGGAGAGAGAGGGGAGAGAGAGGTAGAGGGTGGGGGAGAGAGAGAGAGGTAGAGGGTGGGGAGAGAGAGAGAGAGAGAGGTAGAGGTGGGGGAGAGAGAGGGAGAGAGAGGTAGAGGGTGGGGGGAGAGGAGAGAGAGAGAGGTAGAGGGTGGGGGAGAGAGAGGGAGAGAGAGGTAGAGGGTGGGGAGAGAGAGGGAGAGAGAGGTAGAGGGTGGGGGAGAGAGAGGGAGAGAGAGGTAGAGGGTGGGGGAGAGAGAGGGAGAGAGAGGTAGAGGGTGGGGGGAGAGAGAGAGAGAGTGGAGAGAGAGAGAGAGAGAGAGAGAGAGGTAGAGGGTGGGGGAGAGAGAGAGAGAGAGAGAGAGAGAGGTAGAGGGTGGGGAGAGAGAGGGGAGAGAGGTAGAGGGTGGGGAGAGAGAGGTAGAGAGAGAGGTAGAGGGTGGGGAGAGAGAGGTAGAGAGAGAGGTAGAGGGTGGGGGAGAGAGGGAGAGAGAGGTAGAGGGTGGGGAGAGAGAGGAGAGAGAGGTAGAGGGTGGGGGAGAGAGAGGTAGAGGGTGGGGATAGAGAGAGAAAATGCTGCTGTGTGGCTAGTTCTGTCTGTCTGCTGCTGTGTGGCTAGTTCTGTCTGTCTGCTAGCTGGCTGTTCTGTCTGTCTGGCTGTTCTGTCTGTCTGTCTGCTGCTGTGTGGCTAGTTCTGTCTGTCTGCTGCTGTGTGGCTAGTTCTGTCTGTCTGCTGCTGTGTGGCTAGTTCTGTCTGTCTCTGCTGTGTGGCTAGTCTGTCTGTCTGCTGTGTGGCTAGTTCTGTCTGTCTGCTGCTGTGTGGCTAGTTCTGTCTGTCTACTGCTGTGTGGCTAGTTCTGTCTGTCTGTCTGCTGCTGTGTGGCTAGTTCTGTCTGTCTGCTGCTGTGTGGCTAGTTCTGTCTGTCTGTCTGTCTGCTGTGTGGCTAGTTCTGTCTGTCTGCTGCTGTGTGGCTAGTTCTGTCTGTCTGTCTGCTGTGTGGCTGTTCTGGCTGCTGTTCTGTCTGTCTGTCTACTGCTGTGTGGCTAGTTCTGTCTGTCTGTCTACTGCTGTGTGGCTAGTTCTGTCTGTCTACTGCTGTGTGGCTAGTTCTGTCTGTCTGCTGCTGTGTGGCTAGTTCTGTCTGTCTGCTGCTGTGTGGCTAGTTCTGTCTGTCTGCTGCTGTGTGGCTAGTTCTGTCTGTCTGCTGCTGTGTGGCTAGTTCTGTCTGTCTAGTTCTGCTGTGTGGCTAGTTCTGTCTGTCTACTGCTGTGTGGCTAGTTCTGTCTGTCT